>NC_142529.1:13928300-13983300 GCF_964205215.1 Stylophora pistillata
CTATTCCGCGTTTTACTAGTCGGCGTTTTACTAGTCAGCGTTTTACTAGTCCGCATTTTACTAGTCCGCGTTTTACTAGTCCGCGTTTTACTAGTCCGCGTTTTACTAGTCCTCGTTTTACTAGTCCGCGTTTTACTAGTCCGCGTTTTACTAGTCAGCGTTTTACTAGTCCGCGTTTTACTAGTCCACGTTTTACTAGTCCACGCTTTACTAGTCCGTGTTTTACTAGTACAGTCCAGTCCAGTCCAGTCCAGTCCAGTCCAGTCCAGTCCAGTCCAGTCCTCGAAATACCATATGCCGAATGATTTAGGGCTACAATTACGAGTTTAATTACGGGAAAATCCTCCTTGAACTTAACAATTTGATAGCGAGTGAGTTATAGAGAAAATAAACTTTATTCAAATTAAAGAGAAAGCTTTCGCAGAAACATTTTTATTTGTAAAGGTAGTTAAAAAGGCTTCCGAACAAATTTTCAAACATTTTTTTGAAAAGTAACTGTCACGATGTGACACCTGTCAATTGAAGAGTAAAAAAGCATACGCTTTTGAAGAAACAGCAGTACTGGTGTGACAAACACACACGAGTTAACTGATCATGCGACGATTTTCTCGTAAATAGAAAAACAGAAATCTTATGGAAAGTACTTTTTATTTCCAACGACGATTAATCTTCGAAGATTTACCTCTGTTCCGTTTTAAAATGCCACGGAAAGTCAAATTGTAAGTGAATGCGAATATGTGTTTTGGAGTTGTCAGTCTGCTTGTTTGTTTTCTGTAACGGCGTGTGTAAATTGGTTATTCTTCCACCGAAAAGCTGAAGTCAATGAGACTCTTTCTACCTAGACACAAGGATATTTAATGCGACTTTTATTCATCAAATTCCTCCGTTTCTGCCGTGAAATTTACGACGAAAGTGTATATTAGGATTTTGAACTGGTGCTGAATAAAATTCTTTCTTAGCCTAAACTTATAAATTCGTTTGTATCTGGTGAATGTCAAACCCATGTGTAGCTTAAAGGTCAAACAGGGATTATCACTCACTAAATTAGCTCGCCATTAAGTCTTGTGATCGCCTTCGTATGAAATTGTTTTCTTTTGTTGTTGTTGTTGTTAAGTCCGCGTTTTAATAGTCCGCGCTTTACTATTCCGCGTTTTATTAGTCAGCGTTTTACTAGTCCGCGCTTTATTAGTCAGCGTTTTACTAGTCCGCGCTTTACTAGTCCACGTTTTACTAGTCCAGTCCAGTCCAGTCCAGTCCAGTCCAGTCCAGTCCAGTCCAGTCCAGTCCAGTCCAGTCCAGTCCAGTCCAGTCCAGTCCAGTCCAGTCCTCCAGATACCATATGCCCGGCTTACGGTAATTTGCGAAACGAAACGAAACGAAACGAAGCGAAACGAATCGAAACGAAGCGAAACAAGGTTCGCAGACAACTTCTTTAAACGCTCTGCTCCCGAAAATTGTCTTACTAGATAAAGCAAAGACAGGCTTACAGACGCAGCAAGAAATTATTCCCTCTCTTCGCAAACTGTTCTCGCTAGATGCCTTGTTTCGCAAAATACCAATAACAGCCGCCTTATGGTATTTTGCGAAACGAAACGAAGCGAAGCGAAACAAGCTTCGCTGACAATTTCTCTAGGCGCTCTGCTCCCGAAAATTGTCTCCTCGATGCTTTGTTTCGCAAAATACCATAACGTCCGGCTTATGGTATTTTGCGAAACGAAACGAAACGAAGCGAAACAAGGTTCGCAAACAATTTCTTTAGGCGCTCTTCTCCCGAAAGTTGTCTTGCTAGATAAAGCAAAGACAAACTTACAGACGCGACAAGAAATTATTCCCTCTCTCGCTAGATGCCTTGTTTCGCAAAATACCAATAACGGCTGATTGGTAGGCGACGAAACAAGATTCGCTGACTAATCGACTATATTTACAGGCGCTCTGCTTCCGAAAATTATCTTGATACAGATCTTGTTCGGGAAATTGGTGGCTAATTCTTATCAAAGAGGAAAACAAAAAGATCTGCCCTTCGACATTGCTGTAGAATGTCTACCAGTACGTATGTATTTATACATTGTTATCAAAACCTACAAAATTTTTTCAATTTTTGCCAGAGGCTTAGTCCAGTCGATGGGTTATCAACAGTTTATATTTTTCGACTCTTGTTCTCTCTTGTGTACAATTATTTACTATTCATTCTCACGCGAGAGAATGCGTGACACTTCCGTTCTAAGTCACATGTATCAGATTTGGCGGGAAACTCATAGTCTTTCAGTCAACGTGACGTTCAAGCTGCCATCCTTTGGTTTGCTTGGGCGTCCTACAATTGGAAAGAAACGCTCAGTGTTGGACAGCTGTAAGCCTGTCTTTGCTTTACTCTAGCAAGACAATTTTCGGGAGCAGAGCGCCTAAAGAAATTGTCTGCGAACCTTGTTTCGCTTCGTTTCGTTTCGTTTCGCAAAATATACCATAAGCCGGGCGTGACGGGCGTTATTGGTATTCAGTTGCGAAACAAGGCATCTAGCGAGAACAGTTTTCGTAGAGAGGGAATGATTTTTTGCCGCGTCTGTAAGTCTATCTTTGCTTTATCTAGCAAGAGAATTTTCGGGAGCAGAGCGCCAAAGGCCCTGTTTACAAGCAGGTAGGGTAACCCTAGTGCTAGGGTTACCCTGGCAAGAGGGTTAGCATAACGCTCCCACATTTCTTCTTTTTTTCATCGACGTGTTTACAAGGCAGCTAGGGTTACCATAGCACTAGGGTAACCCTAGCGCTAGGGTAACCCCAGCTTCCTGGTAAACGCTCTGCTGGGAATAACTCATCCTCGGAGACCCAGGGGCTGTGGGTCGATTTCAAGTTAGGGCATGAAGAGCCCCTGGGGACATCTTCCTACAAGACTAGTTACAAACGGTCGCAGTCGTTCTGCCAGAACGGTGCCAGAAAATCTTTGTGTTTTTCTGCCCAATCAGAGTGAAGCGTCCTCTAGAGTCCTTTCTTGTTTTTTAACACGGACATATACTAGTCGCTCAGTTGCTCGCTATGTTTGTTTGGATCGTGCGACGGAGATTTGCTTGTGGTGAAAAGTTTCAGTCTCAGCACACAATGTAAGAGAAATCGATCAGATTGTCCGCGAAAACTTACCGGAAATTGTACTGAATACTTTCGCAGGTATCACTAGTACTAGAGAACGTGTTTTAAAGTTTGCGAGGTTTGTATACAACACGATGGTTGCAGTCGCTTTAAACGTTAAACGAGATTTAAGCTTAAATCTTTCTAGATTTTTTGCATAATTTGCTGTGACTGAAACTTTGCCAATCCCGTAAAGTTATTTCGTCGCACGGGCCACGCAGGTATGTCGAGCAACTGGTACTTGCGCAACTTTCTGTGCGTGCCAAAATCAGAGTTAATAGAGTTCCCTCCATTAACTCTGCCAAAATCTAATCTCATCTTCGCTTAAAAGAAAAGAAAAGCTAAGCGTAGAAACTTTTGCTTATTAGATGTGGGTAGATGACCCTGTACTACTAAGCTGACATTTGCAATAAAGCAAACCCGCCCTTTCCGTCCAATATTTCTTGGTCTTTGGTTTTGTTTTTCCCATTGAAAACAGCATCGGATCGATTCCCAGTGATCAAAGGTACTTAACTTCGGTCTTCAACAATCGACAGAACAGGTGAAATGACAATGACCAAGGGACTAGAAGAGAATCCGTGGACTTCCCAGCTCAAGAATTTCAACACTCTGGGCAGCAGTTGAAAGATTAAACTATTTCCAAACCCCTTCGGTGACTGCCCGAAAACATCTCTCCTTCCCTCGATGTTCTCGTTAATAAGTGTTTGTTCAGATTTTAATTAGCTAACCGGAAACACAGCTAAGCTTTCTCTTAGCACTTGCTGGAGGTCGTCAACGAACTTAACGTTCTCTGCAACCTTTGCCGTATTGTGAACGACTTTACTACAAAGCGAAGATTAGATTTTGGCGCGCACAGAAAGCAGAAAGCTTCGTAGGCGAAAGCACTAGTTGTTCGACATACCTGCGTGGCCCGTGCGACGAAATAACTTTACGGGATTGGCAAAGTTTCAGTCACAGCAAATTATGCAAAAAATCTAGAAAGATTTAAGCTTAAATCTCGTTTAACGTTTAAAGCGACATATCAATGACTGCAACCATCGTGTTGTATACAAACCTCGCAAACTTTAAAACACGTTCTCTAGTACTAGTGATACCTTCGAAAGTATTCAGTACAATTTCCGGTAAGTTTTCGCGGACAATCTGATCGATTTCTCTTACATTGTGTGCTGAGACTGAAACTTTTCACCTCAAGCAAATCTCCGTCGCACGGTTCAAGCAAACATATCAAGCAGCTGAGCTACTAGTATATGTCCGTGTTAAAACACACGAAAGGACTCTAAAGCACACTTCACTCTGATTGGGCAGAAAAACACAGATTTTCTGGAACCAATCAGATGGCAGAACGACTGCGACCGTTTGGAACTAGTCTTGTAAGATAATTTCCCCAGGGGCTCACACTCCTTAAGTCTAGATCTTTGCGGAAAATTTTTCACAGCCTTGCTCATTGTTGTGTGCAATATTAGAAAAATCACCTATGGAAGTTTGAAATACGTGGCGCTAGTAACTACTTTACTCCGTACAGAATAGTCACCTCCAGCTCGATGTTGTTGTAAAACATGTTTGTTTTTATAGGTTGCTAATATGTTGTCAATTTGGTGAGAAGGAAAGGAGTTGCACAACCAGAGGCTGTGTCATTTACCAAAATGACATACCAAAGAAAAAATGTACCAAAGCAAAAATGTACCAAAGCAAAAATGTACCAAAGCAAAAATGTGGCCCTCTTTATCTTTGAAATGAGTGAAACTGTAGAAATTTGTTAGAAGCTCAGTGTACATGGTCATATGGTAAATAGCAGTAATACAAGAATCCGTTGAGTTGTCAAACAAAATGTCTGAAAAAGGAAGTTTCCCATTAAATTGTGTTTCAAAAGTAAACTTATTATTGGGGTTTGTGGTGTTGAGACAGCGTATAAAAATTATTACATCCTGCTCATTGTAAACTAAGCTAAAAGTGTTATCCACTCACTGACAAGCTTAGTCTTAGGATCATAAAGTTAAGGAGATGCCTGTACAGAAATTAAACTGCATCTATCAACGTTAGACTACTTAGTTAGGGGAAACCAGAACAAACTAAAATTGAATTAAGTGAACCTTCAAAGCATTTCTTTTTTGCCTTCCAGAAAGCTGAGTATCAAAGAGCAACCAGTAATGTCTGATGAACGTAAAAGTTTAAAGCCAAGTGCATCTCAAGGTAAGAGTTATTCAAAGCATGAATTTATTTATAATAGCCTAAACGATAATTGTACCACAGTGGTTTACTTAAACTTAGTTGCACATTGAGGTGTATTAATATTTGTTTCAAAGATATATTTGTTTTCAAAGTGAATTTTTATTTCATGCAGTTTTGGACTTCAAGTACACTTCTAGAAGACCACTTAAAAATAATTTATTTTCCCCCAAATAAAAACGTCCCTGTCTCATACCTTTGACATATTTTTAATATTTAACAAAGATATTAAGTAAAAAAAGTAGAAATAAAACGATCAAATCATCAATAAAATGATACTAGTTGAAAACAAAAGTGAAAAACTAAAATATGTTAAATGAAATAATTTGGATATATCAACAAAGTTGAAGTGGTAAATTGGCCACCGTGACGATTCCACTGAAAAGCTGACGTTTCGAGCGTTAGCCCTTCGTCGGAGCGAATAGAGGAATTGTGGGTAGTGTGTGCTTTTAAAGGCAGAGAATGGAGCTACGTTATTGGTGGGAACATGGCAACGAGAAAAACAAGAATAAATTAGTGGAATGAAGAGCGTTCGTTGATCCCTGTGGGATTTAGACTGCCGGTTTGAAAGATGAGCTTTTGTTCAAGATTTTTACGGCTTCCCGTGCTACCTAAGTGTATATGTTGCTTAAAATCGGTCACCTAGCCTGTTTCGCCGATGTATATCTTTTTGCAATAAGTGCAAGTTATGCAATAGATTACATTGGCGGAGGTGCACGTGAAGTGATCGGTGATCTTAATGGATCGTTTAGGTCCCGATATTTTATCAGTGTTGTGAATGAAAGGACACGTTTTGCATCGTGCACGAGCGCATTTAAAAGTGCCTGGTTGGTCATAAATCTGAAAAGAACTTCTGACCAAAAAATTGCCTATGTTTTTGTCGCGTTTGAATGAAATGAGCGGAGGCTGCGAAAAGATAGTGCTTGTCTCTGGATCGTTTTGAAGTAATTTAAAGTTTTTAAGAATGATGGATTTAACTGAGTGGTTGTGAGGGTGAAACGTGAGAGTGAATGGAATGCGGTCGGAATAAAAAAGATATACATCGGCGAAACAGGCAGAAGACTAGGTGACCGATTCCGAGAACATCTTCGAGACGTGGAAAGGAATGACAAGGGCACATCGAAACCAGTCGCTAGACATTTTAATTTACCTAATCATTCTAAGCAACATATGGCAATCTGCGGTCTTTCCTTACACTTAGGTAGCACGGAAAGCCGTAAAAATCTTGAACAAAAGCTTATCTTTCAAACCGGCAGTCTAAATCCCACAGGGATCATCGAACGCTTTTCATTCCACTAATTTATTCTTGTTTTTCTCGTTGCCATGTTCCCGCCAATAACCTAGCTCCATTCTCTGCCTTTAAAAGCCCACACAACCCACAATTCCTCTATTCGCTCCGACGAAGGGCTAACGCTCGAAACGTCAGCTTTTGGAATCGTCACGGTGGCCAATTTACCACTTCAACTTTGTTGATATATCCAAATTATTTCGTTACTCCCACCGACGCAGGTCCAAACAGTTTCTTTCGAAACTATCAGCCTTTATTCATTTTTAGTATAATATCAGAGCTGAGCAAAGACTTTCCAGCAATCTGATTGGTCGAGCGGTTCCTTCTATGACGCTATGAAAAAAAATACTTTCATGACTGTGTCAAGTACTGTTGAGTAGTGCCGTCATGGACGAAGGAAAGCGAATGGTAGGTATCATTTCATCAGTCAGTTGTTGTCTTTTTGTAATATCATCTCACGTGCTACTTTTCCCTTGTTCATTATTATCATTTATTATATAGATACTGATGAAATGCCAGGATTTTTCCTTTTACTAAAAATCATATCTTCATCGCGCGCAGTGAAGATACTATTTTTATCTTTCATGTGTGAGGATATTGATGTCACCATGTTTACTAACATAATAAGCCAATTACAAGAGAGCTTCCCGCTTTTTGGAACAGAAACTATGAGTATTACTGTCTTTATTTCTCCTTTATAACTCTATATCCAAGTTTCATAACATTTTTGTGACAGGCATTTTGCGATAGGCGACCACTTTAATTGTACTATTTTGCTGTTTCGAAAATGAATAGATAAAGGTTGTGTTTTAAGTGGAAATTTCATCATTATCTTCTCGTGCTGAAAGTATCTCTCACTCGTTCGCTTCGCTCACTCTGAGAGATGCTTACAGCATTCAAAGATAAAATTCGTATCTCCGCGGGGCCATGTAATATCCTCTACGCATCCTCTAACACACGCGAGAGAAGAGGCAAAAAACGAGGTGACGAGTAAGATTGTTTTAGATAGGATAGAAGTGCACGTGAGCGATTTATGTAAGCAATGTCGCGCACACTAATGAATTTTATTCTCTTTTATGAACTTGTTAATTTCTTCTTCACCAGAATTGAATTTTTTACACGCTAATCGATTTAAATGAACAAGATAAAAGTAGCACGTGAGATGATATTAAGAAAAGACATAACTGATTGATGAATAGATAGGTACCTCTCGCTTGCCATCTTCCATGGCGGGACTACACAGCACTCCTCGACACTGCTGTTAAAGTGGCTACATGAAGTCTTGGGGCAAAATAACTTCCAGCGGGGCCTGCTCTACAATATGTCATACAAACTTTATTCTGGCTTCACACGCGAAATTTCCAATTTTCGTTTAACGTATTTTGGTTTCCCATTTTTATTTTTTAGTTAATTTATACTTCAAAACTTTTTTTTCTATTCTCTGATCCTTGATCCAATCCATGATCCTGTCCGCGATCCGGTCCGTGATCTGATCCTGGTTTTGTCTACGTCGCATAAATACTGATTTAGTGTCTTTTTCTCTATCAAGCAGGCATACAAGCAAGACCTCTGATCTGCAAACATCGACCCAAACGATACAGTGGAGCTTGATACAATCGTTTCATGCAGCTTTAATGATACATGGAGGACAAAAAACGGCATTTGATAGTCTTTCCAGAGCCATTAAAAGATAATTTAAAGCAACATCATAGGATTTTTTTTTTTGACTAACGGTAAAGCAGCAAACCTTGCTTCCAATTATTTTAGCCAGAGAGGGAATTTTGAATATCTTTGAAAGTACTGAAGAATGTATTGCCCAGCGTAGCAACCTCCTACACAGACAGAGAGTGATGAGAAAAATTTGGAGCAGTGCGGCTGGTAACTGCAATGAAAAATTAAACTACTATGCCACTGTCATTGTCTCTGTGTCTGCCACTTTCACTAACAGTGAGTGTCTTGCTCTCTGTTACTGTTTCTGTCACTTTCACTGTCTCTGTCTCTGTCAGACTGATAAAGACCCAGAGACATTGATAGCGGCGAGAACAATGAGGTGTCAGTGATATTAACAGTGACAGTCGAAGACAGTGAGAGAGAGCTACGCCGACAATGACAGAGACAGTGAGACAGCAATTGGAAGAGTGAGAGTAGAAGAGAGATCAGTGAGAGTGACAGTGGCAGGGAGAAAGATAGTACAAAGTAACGCTGAAAATGAAAGACTTTGGTAGTGGTTGTAACAGTAGTGGTTGACACACAGTAAAAAAGACAGGAACAGCTATAGAGAGAGAGAAAGTGACACTGGAAGAGACGATAGAAGTGTCAGTGACTATGAAAATCAAAGCGACACTGACAGTGTTGTTTGCAGTGACCTTTACAGTAACAGAAAGAATGACAGTGACCATAACGGTAAAAAGAGGCAGAGACAGAGGAAGTGAAATTGACATTGACATCTAAAACAGTAACTGAATGACAGTGACACTCACAGCGGCATTGAGTTAGACAGTGACCGACAGAGATATGGGTTGTCACTGTGACCGTAATAATGACAATGACAATGACATAGACGGGTACAGTTAAATAAACAGTGACAGAGGCAATGAAAGAGGCAGTGAACGTAATTATGACATACACAGTGAAAATGACAAACACCGAAAGTGACAAAGACAGATATTGACAATGATACCGACAGAGATAGTGAAAGAGACAAAGACAGTGACAGAGTAGCGGCAACAAAGATAAAGAGACAGACAGTGACAGAGGCAGTACTGTGATGGTGAAAATGACTGACATAGGCGATGATAGTAACAGTGACAGTTATACTGAGACATTGTGATTTAAACGTTACGATGACAAGGACAGTAAAAGAGACTGTAAACCTGACAGTGACCAGACAGTGAGAATGACATAGAGAGTGACAGTGACTCACATAATGACAGAGAGAGACAATGACAAAACAGGTGACAGTTGCAAGGAGAATGACAGTGGGCTTAAGAGTGTAAGAGAAAGTGACTGTTGAGGGGACTTATTCAGAGAAAGTGAAAGTGACTCTGATGTTAACAGTGATTAAGGTTACAGATAAATTAATAGCGATAGTGACAATGAAAGAGACGGTACCCGAGACAGTCACAGTGACAATCACAGTGACTCTGACATTGATAGTGACAGAGACAATGACAGTGGAAGAGACAGCGATAGTGGCAGTATCAGTGATGGTGATAAAGGGAGTAAAAGTGATAGTGACAGTAATTGTGACAGAGTTTGAGACAGTCTTCTTCTTATTCCTTTTCGTTCCTAGTAGAACATAGGTCCTCAACTAGAGCGCGCCACCTAACCCTATTTTGTGCAGTGCCATTTGCCTCACTCCACGTGAGATGTTTCCTCTCTAACTCTGCAATTCTCGTACGTCGCCAAGTGTGCAGGGGTCTCCCTCTCTTTCGTTTCCCCTGTGGGTTCCACTCCAGTGCCCTCTTGACTACATGTCCATCTGGTCTCCTCAACGTGTTGCCGATCCAGCCCCAAGCTCTTTGTCTTATCTCTTGCTCTACCGGACGCTGCCCTGTTTGTCTCCAAAGCTCCTTGTTGCTAACATTTCTAGGCCACCAAATACCCAGGATGTTCCTCAAGCTCTTATTGATGAACACCTCCAACTTCTGTTCCAAACTCCCAATCAGCTTCCAAGTTTCAGAACCATACAAGAGCACCGCCTTCACATTTGACCCAAAGACTCTCAGCTTCGTCTTAATTGTTAGAGCTGTGGATCGCCATATTGGTCTTAGCATCGCAAATGCCTGTCTCGCCTTCCTAATTCGTGCCTGAATGTCCTCGTCAGTGCCTCCCTTCTTACTTACAATACTCCCGAGGTATGTAAACTCATCCACTTCCTCAATCTGCCCCCCTGCAACCGACACACCATCGCCACGTTTAGTACCAATACGCATTAACTTTGTCTTGATGGCATTGATCTTCAGGCCTACCTTCGTACCTTGTATCTCCAAGGCTGTTGTCTTCTCCCTCATATCCTGAATTCTGTGCGACAGTAGGGCCAGATCATTGGCAAAGTCAAGGTCTTCTAAGGATGTCATAAAGGTCCACTGAATACCTCTCTTCCTGTCAAAGGCTGTCCTCGTCATCCAATCCAGGGCGACCGGAAACAGCTGGGGAGATAGCAGGCAGCCTTGTCTCACCCCCGTCCTCATATTCAATGGTTGGGTCCTCTGTCCATTGTGTACCACCTGTGCGGAAATACCTTCATAGAGAGCTCTGATGATGATGACCAACTTGGCATGCATCCCGTTGTGACGCAACAACCTCCACAAAACCTCTCTGCTGATACTATCGAAGGCCTTTTCGAAATCTATAAAGTTGATATACAAGGAGGACTGCCACTCGATGCTTTGCTCCACAATAATCCGCAGCGTTGCTATTTGATCCGTACAACTTCGGCCGGCTCGGAAGCCCGCATGTTCCTCCCTCAGCTTTTCATCCAGCGCGTGTTTGAGACAGTGACTGGGACAAATTTAATGACGGTGACAGAGAGGTGAAATGATAGTAACAAGAGTGACAGTCACAGTCACAGAGGCAGTTACAGAGTGACACTTACTGGAACTTCCTGTTTTAGTGTTTTTTTTTTTTGTTACATCACCTTTTAATGTTCGTTCCCTGTGAATGCTAGTTAAGGATGCATTCAAAAGTAATGTTGTATTTTTTTTTTTTTTATGGAATGAATATGTGATGTCCATTAGCCGCTGTAAAGAGTGTCTAAAGCGAAATGTTTTCAAATCCTGCCTGCTTCAAGACCTTGGTTTTTTAAATTTTTCGAAGAGGCCTCTCTTAGGTGCCATCAGCTATGGAGTGAATGAGAGAATTTATGAGAAAAAGTACTCCTAATCTGCCAGGCTATGGCTCCTCGTCATAACAAGGAACTAGTTTGACATGTTATGCAATTGTAGCATGAAACATCATCGTGCTTTATTACATCGCTCGCAGCGCCCGTGGGCAAGATGAAGCGAGTCCTGTGTTCAGATTGGCTTCCCGAGCGGGCAAGATAGGGCCATCTTGCCCTCTTGGGATTGCGCGCATGAAAAAAATTGAATTAGAACCACGTCCACAATTCTTGGACAATGTCGGCGATGGAAACGAAAAAAGCGGGAGAAGATAGTCAAAACAAAGAAAACAGAAACTACTCTCGTGAGTTTGTTGTGCTACAAACACAGTTGGCTTTCTTTCGCGGTTCTTGAAATCAACAAGTCATTCTTAATTCTTAATAAAGCGAATATTTTTACAATATAATGTATCCTTTATTAACCAAGCTTGTTCGGTCAAGAGGGCTGGATATAAGCCTCGTTCTTTTTTTCGCATTTTTATGGACCTCGACTTCATCTCGGCCATTAAAATGTAAAAAAAGAACTCGGCCAATATCCAGCCATCTTGACCGAGCAAGCTTGGTTAATACCGCATATATATTGAGTAGAACTAGATTACAGATACAGATACAGATCTTTATTAAGAGTTCTTTCTGTCAATAGTTTCCCGTAGAAGTTACAAAATTAAGAGCAAACATTAAGGCGTCATAATTTTGAAGCGGCTAGATTCAATATGTTGAAGTTCATTCAGGGAATGAGCCATATCTCGAAACTTAGGCATTCTAAAGATGCAAGAGTTTATTTTTGGCAGGGTGAGTTGAGGTGGGACTCTGTGTAATTGATGCCTTCTTGCTATTTCTTTGGGGAAAGAGTCAACCTATAAAAAAAAATGTCACTTAACTTTACCGAAAGAGAGAGGAAAACAACTTTCCCATTTATCTGAAATAAACTCACAATTTTATTGTAGTTTATTGTCTCTTTTGTCTTAATAATTGTGAGTGAAAATAAACTGCATTGGTGCCACGCCAGTGTAGTCTCCTTTACAGCCGTTGTTTGGTTTTATCACACAAACCCTTCTCTTCCCCGTTCGAGAGACAGCGTATTGAGTAACAAGACCAAACAGAGTTTGCGAAGGAGACCACGCTCACTGCCAATCGTCTGTCGTCTGAGAAAAGAAGAGAAAATACCGTCAACATTTAATTGCCTAAGAATTTTATTACATGTAATTTTATTACGGAATGCAAACCACAACTCTACTTCATTTCCAATAGACCAAACAGATCTTGCGATCTCCGTCCTTGGAATAAGTGGAGATATATTGGACAAAAGAGAAAAATATAATATTTCAAAGCCCTTCCAAACGAAGCGATCCAGTGATAATTTCGTAGTAGGCGTTAAGCGGACGGCACAATCGTTGGAAGTGAATGAGCGGCACACAAACCACGTTTTAGCTTATAAATGGAAAAAATACTCCCTCCCTATCTTTCTTATCGCGACAGATCACAGCGATGACGTTCTCACGATGGACGTGAGCCATTTAATTGAGTAAATGAGATCACGGTTCTTTGTCTGTCAATCGTAGTGTGTGTCAATGTGGGGTTGTTTCCATTGCGACATTTTCTGGCATCATTATTCCATGACATGATCGACAAACTAAAGAGGGGCAGTACCCTGACGCTCTGATTGGACCAAACATACCTCAATGCTGTGATCTTATGGAAGAGATCGACATGCTGCAAAGAGGAGGTGAGTAGTGGTGGGTATATTTACCGAGTCGCGAAGCGGCTCGGTAAATATACCCACCACTTTCATCTCCACTTAAGTGAGTAATTGTTTTAGTATATACCCCGCAGAAACCACGTTTATTTTCCCTCAAACTACCGAAACATAACGCAATTTTCTCTCATCGGTTGTATGGAGGTGAATGGTACTTGTTATTTACTTCCGAAATAGCCAATCAGCGCGCGCGAAAAACACTTTTTACTTGTTTGATGTATACTAATATCCTTTTCAATAATGAAGATCTTTCCAAAACGAAATCATCTCTCGATATACAATATACACTTTGTATCTGATTCCATTAGCCTTTGCAGATGAATTTCGAATCACAACTTCTTAGTTGCATTATTTTTTCTTAAATCACCCTGCTATGTTAGACACAGCAGGATGATTTAGAAAAACAAAAAATTATAACTGAACAGCTTTTTAAAACACAATTTTTGAGACAAGTTGTTGAATTGACCTCCGCGTTAAGAAACGTGAAGACGGTTGACAAGATTGCTTTCTTCTTTTTCTACTTTTAAATTGTCCATCCATCCGTTCCTGATCGAAAACCAGCAAAAGTACGATGATTATTGTAGTTTTACAAAGATCCATATCGTGTCTTTGATTGGTTATAAAGAGCAAAAAATTCAAACCCGAAGAACTGTTACGGGAAAATTTAGTGGTTTTTTTTCAGTGTGCTTGTTTGGAGCATATTTATTGTTTTTGTTTTTGTTTTTTTTTTTGTCGATATTCTGGTCGTTTTTAATTCATTTGAGTTTCTTTCATTGTGATGTTTTTAAGTATAGAAGCCACAGTAGTTTTTGGAATAGTACGTTGATATATTTTGCTTTGTTACTTGCCTTCATTGTTCACCTGTGCTTTTGTTGTTCATTGCTATGAAATTGTAGGTAAACACAAACGTTCATAGTCTTTCAGGCAAATTGGTTCTCATGGTGGTTGGCAGTTGAGTTTATGTCCTAAGTTCCCTTTCTTCTCAAAGCGGAAGTTTCTAGGTTGCTGTTTTCCGAATTTAACACCAACATTTCGTAGATAAACGGAATTTTTAATCACTTTTCGCTTTTATTTCCTATGCTGGTCTACCGTAATTAGGATAAGTATTTTTAATTTCGAAACTGTGAGTTTAAAATCTGTTCTCTTAGTGCTTTCCCAATAGATGATTTATTTAAGAGCCGCTGACCATAAATATCGAGAATCCGCCGACAGTTGCAAAATTTCGTAATTCACTTCATTTTTCTTAAAGGACCCTTTTGATGAACCATTTTCTATAATTTTATCAAAAAGTTCTATCTGCTCTTGAAGTGCAGTCTGATCTAAGTCTCCCAAAGTCAAAGTCAGAAATAAAGTGTTGAAAAGCAGATTTATACATTTATAAATGTATAATTATCATTAAAGGTTTTGAAATGCGCTCGCTTACGGCTCCTTTTAGTTACGAAAACTTTCAAAACACCACACCCGAAATAACTTGTGCCTATGCGATTTCCTGTATTTACTCTTAGATTTCATTTATATCAGAATATAACAGTATTCCTTGACACATTACTCCATGGTTTTTGACTAACAAGATGCTTCCTATCATTATTTAACATCTTTACATTTGCTGCCTTAAAAACTAATGTCAGTGAGGCGCATCTTTGACACTTTGATTGCACTTGACGCGCTGCTTTACTTGCCTTCATTTCGGGCGCCATTTTTGCTTAAAGAAAACCATTTTCCCCCATGTAATGGACTAATCACTATGCGCACTGCGATTGGTTACTGCCCATGATCTGTCAGAGTGACGACGACGGATAGGCGTTGGATAAAACTGCTTTCTTTATCAAGAATTTTGAATGACATGGTGCACAGTAGAGGCGGTTTCGTTTTAATTTTTTCTTTCACGTTTAGGTAGTGAACAGTCCGAAAGGAAAAATAATGATCTGAAGCAGCTTACAAACGAAGAAAAGAAACCGACTTCCGAGTGACTAAAAAATCTGTGTCACAATGACCTTTGGCAGGGAAGCCGCTTCTTTGTCATTAACACATTTCGATGTTACAGTATTCTCTCTATTTAGTCCTCAATGGGAATAAAAAAAAACTATTAAATGTATTTGTAGTGGTTTCACTTAGACTCGAAGAAAAGTAAGTTTTGGACGTGTTATCCGTTGAATAGTAATAACATCAGTACTGATAATAATAATAACAATAATTCAAAATATTTATACCGGGTAGCCACTTCAGTTATCCAACAGCTATCAATGTAGGCCCTGTAAAAGATAAAATAAAAATAAGAAACATAAGATAGATACAATGAATATATGAAGTTCATATATTTTGAACTGCGGTATTAAATACGTATGATGCACGATCCTTCGCAGTAGATAGCGCTATTTATGCAATCGCTATTGCATAAATAGCGCTATCTACTGCGAAGGATCGTGCATCATACGTAAACATAAGATAGGCGAGGTACATTCTCAAAACAGTAGGAAGTTAAAAAAGGCAAAAATGCTAAAAAATTCAGAGTTACAAATAATTGCACCTTTACAATATAAAGCATGCTTAGAAATTTCGAACTTAACTTTATTATAGAATGAAGAGTGTAAAAAGCTCTCTGAAATAATGACAAAATCGCCAATTGGCCGGGTAAGCACTGAATGGAACACTGTACAATGAAGCATAAAGATGAAAGCATCGGTTGCTAGTTGCAGTTTATTTGAGAAATTTTTCAATGACAAGAAAGCTCCCTTACTATTTGAAATAGGATTTTAAATTATGTCTTTTTAGGAAGGAAAAGTTTTTTGTATCTCTAATTGTCTATAGGATATGAAGGTTTTTTTACTTACTAACAAATGAAGATGACGTTATTGAAATGGTTTTCTTGAGCGGAAGGATATCGACAAAATTAAGAATTTACTGAAAACTATAGGGGGATCAAGGGGGATAATGAAGAAATAGTCGAAGCTATAAACCAAACGTTTGGATAATTTCCATCTTACCAATTAGTAAATAGAGACAGCCAAACGTCTAGGGTCTCCACGATCTTGAATGAATAAATAAATTAAATCAAGAGTGAATGAAGTTAATTTGGACCACCCTCATTTTCAACCTCTAAGTTTCAATTGATTTTCTTTCATTTTTATTTTTTTACTTCCGAAAGACTGATCTTCCTTTTCAAAACACTTCTAAAATTCTATTCGACCTATCGAACGTTGATGATCGATCGAAATTCGCTCAATTGTGGCCCCGTTTCCCGATATCCCGAAAATTGGTAGCCGTGATTAAAGACTTTGCGTGGAGTTCAGGAGCGGATCCAGGAATTTTTGATTGGGGGATCCAAACTTTAGTTCAGAAAGGACTGTTGGACTCTTTTGAGGCAATTACTCCTCCCCAACACCCCCATACCCCCTCCCACCAGTCGCGGTTGCACGTTATAATTCCTGGGCCGCTTACCGTTTACTTGGATTCATTAATTAAAAAAATCAGCCAGTTAAAAAGTGATATACGATCCTGTCGATGTAAGAATTTCAGTCTCAAAGTTGTAAGCGTCAGGTCTAATAGGGGGGGTCCGGACCCCCCGGACCCTCCCCCTGGATCCGCCACTGGAGTTCATTAGTCCTGTGATTATTGTACCCTCAACTATTCTCACGGAAATCAAGCCACAGAATTCACGGTAAAATGAGTATTAGCATCACAGCATGTTTCATCCGACAACCGTTGTTGAGTTCAGTTTAAAATTGGCGAAATCCATGATGACTTTTGAGAGGCAGAGAGAGTCTGAATCGTTTGTCTTTGTTTAATCCGTAGACATATTGAAGAAGAATTGTGTCTCTGAATTTTCCCTTCCACTTTCTTTTATGATAGGCAGTCCCAGACTTATCGCGCGTGCAAACAAAAATATTTTATGGAATATAATTCGTCTCATCAGGACCTGCAAAGCCATCAACAATAAGATTCAATTTCCAAATAAAATTGACAGACTATAATTTCCCTGCAGTAATTACTTAATTGAAATTAACGATCTGTTTTAGTCGTTTCGTGAAAGACGTCAAAATATTTCCTCATATAGTTGGTATACTGATTTAAAAAGAGGAAACGATTCTTTACAAACTCAGGATGAAAATTCCGTGGGATTTTGGTCTTCGCTTTCTTTCCCACAAGATACTAGAATGTCATAAGCCATTATAAGCCATTCGAATCACACAAAGCTTGTAATCTTGAAGCGATTGTGTGTTCGAGGGCTGGGGTTTATCATATCGTGAGACTAGCCAATAAGAATTTACCGTTCGGCCGCATTTTAACAACTTTCTCACTCATCAACTAAATACTGTCGTTGTAGTGTTGTCTGAAATTTAAAACTTACTTTCACGGTCAGCCTCAAGTCTTCAGTCAAACAGAAGTTAGAAAGTAAATCAATTCTTAAAAATTTCATTTATCTCAGTCTCGTTGACTTCTGTTCACAACTTTTACAACTCCAAAAACTCAAAGTAAATTGTAGGTTCGCCTTTCATATTTTCACCTTCTTAATGTCTCGAAAACACATGGAATGAAATGTCCAAATATCCTTTCGTCTCCGTGAAGACTCGGAAAAACATTGTCGAAACCACTGCTTGAACCTCCAATTCCAGAAACAGCCTTGCTTCTGATTGGCCGGCTAATAAACCCCGGCTTGTTTTAGAGCAAAATAGGGTAGTTTAGACGCTTCTAGGTCCTAAGCTTCTGGTCTCCAGCATTTGACGTTGCCCAACTTCATCTTCATCCTACTTGATCAACATCGTCGTTACCACAGTCACGTAGTTTATGAAGCACTCGTCTAAACTCCTATTAAGCCTTAACCTACGTCTAACTAATCGTTTAAAAAATCGGCTCAGAAAGTTTGGAAAAATATTTTTTAAAATTTTAGCCAATTCTTTATAACTCTTAAATTTTGTATTGTATTATAAGTTATTGATATTTTACCTACGGAGTGTCCTTGATTGGAATAACCTCTGACGTTTCGTTTTATCTATCCTCTACACGATAAACACATGATTTGACAGTCACAGCGACATTGACAGAGGAACTGACTTAATTGTGACGGTTATAGTGACATTGTAAGAGACAAGGACAGTGATTGTGACATTGCCTGTGCCAGTGACTTTGATACTGAAATTGATAATGACAGAGCAAAGACAGTGGCAAGGACTGTGGCTGAGACTGGCACCGAGTGTGACAGACATTGGTAGTGACAGAGATAGGGAGAATGACAGTAACAGCAACAGGAACAGGGACAGGGACAGGGACAGGCACAGGGACAGGGACAGGGACAGGGACAGGGAAAGGGAAAGGGACAGGGACAGGGACAGGGACAGGGACAGCAACAGGGACAGCAACAGGGACAGGGACAGGGACAGCGACAGGGACAGGGACAGCAACAGGGACAGGGACAGGAACAGGGACAGGGACAGGGACAGCAACAGGGACAGGGACAGGGACAGGGACAGGAACAGGGACAGGGACAGGGACAGGGACAGGAAAAGGGACAGGGACAGGGACAGGGACAGGGACAGGAACAGGGACAGGGACAGGGACAGGGACAGAAACAGGGACAGGGACAGGGACAGGAACAGGGACAGGGACAGGGACAGGGACAGAAACAGGGACAGGGACAGGGACAGGGACAGGAACAGGGACAGGGACAGGGACAGCAACAGGGACAGGGACAGGAACAGGGACAGGGACAGGGACAGGGACAGCAACAGGGACAGGAACAGGGACAGGGACAGGGACAGCAACAGGGACAGGGACAGGGACAGCAACAGGGACAGGGACAGGGACAGGGACAGGGACAGCAACAGGGACAGGAACAGGGACAGGGACAGGGACAGGGACAGCAACAGGGACAGGAACAGGGACAGGGACAGGGACAGGGACAGGGACAGCGACAGGGACAGGGACAGGGACAGGGACAGGAAAAGGGACAGGGACAGGGACAGCGACAGGGACAGCGACAGGGACAGGGACAGGGACAGGGACAGGGACAGCGACAGGGACAGCGACAGGGACAGCGACAGGGACAGCGACAGGGACAGGGACAGGGACAGGGACAGCGACAGGGACAGCGACAGGGACAGGGACAGCAACAGGGACAGGGACAGGGACAGGGACAGGGACACTCCTGTCTAGTGCCTTCATCAGAGCAGACAAAGATATTGAAAGAGACTTAGTGCACCTCGTGCATCTCTTACTCTACCTTCGCCGAGCGATCCGCGTGTATCCCGTATGGGATGGACCCATGCTAGACACTGTCTATTCCTAAGCTACAAGTGTATTAAAAACTCAGACATGACTTGATGCTAGTCTAGTTTAAAGATTTAATGAATGCAACCGAAATTACAATTCATCGACCCAACGTTTCGACACTTCTGTCTAGTGCCTTCATCAGGGGTGATCTGATCGTTGCAAGAAGAGGCCCGTTTATATATGCTCGCTAATTAGCTGCCCTTTTTTCTGACGAGGTGTAAATAGGCGTCAGGTAGTAACCCACCATCATCATGATTTAAAGGAGCGTGGGGGGAGTTGATATGCCAAGCCTCCAAACAAAGGCGCTGGTGATAGCGGCGATTAGTGGCGATAAATTTTGAATTATCCCACCCAAATTATCACCGCTAGTCGCCGCTACCACCAGCGCCTTTGATTGGGAGCTTGCCATATATTTATATTAAAAAAATATATTCATATTATCTATATTAAGCTAGAGTTTGTGATATTATTTTAAAATAATTTGCGTATAAAAGCGACTCTGATTCAAGGCCAATTTTAGCCCAAAAAAGGTCTGCAAAACATTCCGACTGCGGGCATTACACAAAACCGTCTTCCTCTTCTAAAGATTTTATGGGAGCAAGAAAAATACGAAAACAAACGAAAAGACACAAAGTAAGCAACTAAACAAGCTAACGCAGCTCATTTTACTGATAGAAAATCTCTCTTTAGAACCAGACCTTCTCTGTTTTTTTAAGTATCTTACTCTGTTTTTAAATGTCAGGTTATCCCTCATCAGTACAAACGGGACCCATTGGGAAGGTTTGGAAAAGCCGTTACTTCTTAACCATTTAACAGCCTGGTTGAGACATTCAATGGTACTTTCTCCCCTAACAAGGTGATCATAGATGAGTTCCTCTGTTGCTTTGTCGGATGCTTCCAACACAGAATGTGCACCAGATGCTAAGAATGTTCGAGCGATTCCAAGAACTCCTTCTTTTTTAACCAATTTAGTACTACCAGTTTTGCTAACACTTGCATTCCTAAGATGTCTGACATTGTCAGAAGGTGATCCTCTTCTCGCGGAATACTGTCAGAAGTACAGTGAAGAAAGGGCAATCTCTCCTATATCGGTGCGTGCTGCATGATGAATAAGACTCACGGAAGGTATTGCTTGAAGGACTGTCCGCCTTGATGCGCACCCATCTAACAAAGGCTGAATGCCCAGAAGTCGACCAACCATCTTCGCTTTCTTTTTGGCAAAATATAGCGGCACAAATTTGTAATGCATAGGGCCAGCCGTTGGATCACTTATGACCAGTGCGCTGGTTTGACTGTGATAGTGCGTCAGACATTCTTAAATGAGCCGGAGAGTATAGAGAGGAGACGATGCGGATTCTGTAATTCTCTGATATATACCATTTCCGGCTGGGTCATCATACAAGGCAGCTAATGGAACACAGTACGAGGAACGATCCGGCACAATGATAATCTCAGGCTCTGTGAGTAATTGCACCACAGAAGCCCGCGCTCTTTTAAATCGTTATGATGGCGGCTCACTACCTGAAGCCTATTTACACTTCGTAAGAAAAAAGGGCAGCTAATTAGTGAGCATATAAAGGGACCCCTTGTTGTCACAAATAGATCACTCCTGATGGGGGCACTAGACAGGAGTGTCGAAACGCTGGGTCGATGAATTGTACTTCCCTGGTTACATTCATTTATCCTTAAACCAGAGTAGCATCAAACCATGTTGATTGTCCACCTGGTTGCGATGAAAAGAGTTTCATAACTTGTGATAAAAGATAAAAAAGAGTAAAACGTTCTTATTTCTCCCTGCTTTCCATGTGAATTGACTCTTAAACAGCTGGTTGTGGACCATACCACTTTTCAGGAATATTTTGACCACCGTTCGAAGGTGATACAGTCAGAGAGGATTTGAAGAAAAATGTCCTGTTGGAAAGTTAATGGTAATTGAAGCACCTTCTGACCCTTGAAGCTACTCGTTTTTAATGGCTTATGGCTTTTTATTGTTAATTTCACAGCCTTGGAACGATTCCGGAACCTTTCAACAGGCTTTTAAGTCAGACTAAAAGTTTCATCTCATAGGTGATAATGAATGCTAAATGCATCCACGAAAAAAAGTTGACACCATATGACACAAAAGTAACTTCCCTTTTCCACTTAAAGCGATAAGAGGGACTGAGAAAGTTTTTTAAGATATCTTCATGTAAATTTGCTTGGAGAAAGTAAGATAAAGTGAACACTGTCGGTTGGGCAATTTTAAAACGAAATATCCCTCGTTGCCATCACCGATAACCTAACTGCTACAGATAAACGGCGGAGAAAAGATGGCGAAAGTGAATGTAGCAGATGTTGCACAGACCAAAACGGTGGAAGAACTGGCATTTTTCTTATCATTCACGAGTGGATTACAACAATACGCATTTTATCTTTCCACATTCCACATCCTTTTCTCCCTCACAGCATTTCTTAGGAATTCTCTTATCCTTGTTGCTCTTCAGAGGGAATCTTCCCTTCATCCGCCGTCAAATTATTTTATTGTTGTCTAGCAACAACTGATATGATGATTGGTCTTGTGGTCCACTCTCTTGCTGCTATTTATTTCTGTCCTTGTTTTACGAATACTGAAGTCTTTGTCGATAATTGCGTTACGCAGCGATCATCACAGGCCAAATATTTATGATGACGGCGATAAGCGTGGACAGACTTCTCGCCTTCTTGCTGGGGCTAAGATACAGACAAACTGTAACTTTGGGGCGCATATCTTTCATTATAGTTATCATTTGGGTTATATCCGGTGTTGCTGCAGTATGCCAACTTTTAGATTACCATATATAATTTTGGTATGGCTGTATAGTTACAACATCATGCTTAGTGATTTCAATTGCATCATACTCAAAGATTTTCCGTGCCCTTCGTCATCATCACACCCAAATACAAGATCATGGTCAACAACAGCCGAGCCAACCAAATTTACTGAACATGACGCGATATAAAAAGGCAGTCTACAGTGCATTGTGGGTGCAGTTAGCATTAGCTTTTTGTTATCTACCTTATTGTATGGTGGCAATTACGATCATCTTCAGGAACACTTATACAAGGCATCTCTTCGCAAGTGCAGCATCAACGCTTGTTGTACTTTTATTTAACTCGTCTTTAAACTCACTTCTTTACTACTGGAAGATCAGCGAAGTAAGACAAGCAGTAAAGCAGACAATAAGACATACTGTTAGCTGTTCATGAAGTTACACTTTCTTCCTCTCAAGTATACTTAAGATGCATCTTTATTTTATAAAATCACAGCGTGTTGTGAAAGGATTCTTCGTCAGTGAAGAAGTACAAAGAGCTCAACAGATTTTTCCTTCATTTCTTTTTCTTATTTAAGCTTCATTTCAGAGGATTTAAATGCTTGTTGAAGTCCTCGCCATTGTTCAGGAAAATGTATGTCGAAACGTTATGAGAGGGAGTTTTCACTCCGATTGGATAAATAAAACTACCCCTGTCTTAAAGTCACTGTTTGGCATTTGAATTGACAAATTCGTACCTTAATGAAACTTCTACAGACTACGCGGAACAGCTCAGTGGTAGCCGTCAGTAGTACATTCAGTGTTCGTCGCGGACAGCCTTTTGAAAGCTATAAATTTGAAACACCTTCTAGCTGTTGAGATCGCTCCGTTTTCAAAGGCTTATGACGTTAAATAGTAGAATATATTACTAAGGAACTGTTCTCAGAACTTAATGAGGTATAAAGTTAGACTGAATAAATGCCAAGAGAATTGTGGAGTGTTTAGTCCAAAGGTGATGACAAATGCAAGGTGAAAATACACGTATGGAAAATAGTGGGCATATTTTGTGACACAACAGGAGTTTCACTCATTCAATTTAAATAACCAAACCGGCAATGAGAGAGTCTTAATGTAAATATGCTTGGCGCAAGTGACCCTTTCCAAAGCAATTCTTGTGACTTTAAGGTCCCAAAATAGTTCCAAGGCTTTAAATTATTTCTGCGAACATAGAAACGAGTAACTATATTAAATGCTTTAGCCATCAATTGACTGTCAAAAGACCTTCAAGTTCTCGCCGAGACCAACTATTTGTCTTAAAAGATAATTTTTTAAAAGTGCGAATTAGCATTTAGGGTCAATTTACTGGGCAAACATTAGAAGATCGATGTTTTCATTCTTTGTCAAAGCGTTACTTAAAAGTGTCTTTTTGATTTAATGTTTGAATCGCAAACTCTTTTGAAAATTTCAGATCGTTCAAACCTTATATACACTAGTACTTCCTCCCTTCGTCACTTCTTAGAAGATTAGAAAGATAGCAAAATCAAACATCTCATTTATCTCTGGGGAGCTACCACTATTTTCGATGGCGAGTCGTTGTATAGCTTTGCATTTACGACTGATTACTATGTTACGATGAAACATTCCAGTCCTGAGATCGATATTGTTAGATTTTCGTTCGTTCGTTCGTTCGTGTATCAATTGTTCATATGAAAAAACACAAACAGTGATACTCCAGCAAGTTCTCGCAAGCTTCTTATCTTTCTTATTCGATTAAACAACCGTTCCTTCCCTATTGCTTCATCGGTAGATTCCAGCTAACTTTGTACATTCTAAATCATATAATATTTAACAATTATTCCACGAGCGCGCGTTGGATATGAGATGATAGATAGCCAACGAGGCGCGTAGCGCCGAGTTGGCTATAATCATCTCATATCCAACAAGCGCGAGTGGAATAATTGTTTTATTAAAAACGTTAAATTAAATTATTAAATTTTATTAAATTTTTAGCTCCCTTTTAATTTTAAGCTGACACGTACGCGCTTGCCATATTTGTAGATTATGGTATATTGGCTGATATACCATAATGGCTAAGCCAATAAAAAGTCTTGAATTGCATTATCCAATGATCTAGTTTTTAATAAATAGATTTAGCCAAGCCTAAAAGCGGAGCTCCCAAGTTCGTAATATTAATGACAACATAAAAGATGTGCATTTGCCAAGACTCGCCTGAGACACCCCTCTTTTCGTTTTGATAATCTCCCCTACCCTACCCGTGCAATCTGAAGGCACGTACATACGTAAGTACGCTCGGAGCTCGGGAGCCCCGCTATAATTTGAATAGATCTAACCCCATGGAGAGAGAATTGATTGTCTGATTAAAGGCTGATAGTTTCGAAAGAAACTGTTTGGGGCTGCGTCGGTGGGAGTAACGAAATAATTTGGATATATCAATAAAGTTGAAATGGTAAATTAGCCACCGTAATGATTACAAAAGCTGACGTTTCCAGCGTTAGCCCTTCGCTCCGACGAAGGGCTAACGCTCGAAACGTCAGCTTTTGTAATCATTAGGTGGCTAATTTACCATTTCAACTTTGTTGATATATCCAAATGATTGTCTGATTGTCTGCTTTACTGCTTGTCGTACTTCAGTGATCCTCCAAAAATAGAGAAACGGGCTTAAGGACGAAATAAGGTAAACTAAAACTACCGCTATTACCCATCGAAAGATAAAATGTAACTCAACATGAAACTTGCCCATTATATTGCATTTTATCCTTCGGTGGGGAATAGCGGTAGTTTTAGTTTACCTTAATTCGTGAGGTAAGGAAATCCAAAAAGTAGCGGTCAGAGGATGGACAACAGAATCAACTAACGGATCAGTTATTGCTAGACAACGATACAAGAGTCTGGACGACTAGTTTAATCTTTGACAATTAACTTAACAATTCTTGTGACATTTTTCTGTACTTTGATAGATCCTTCGTCAATTCCATTGTACATTAGATGATAACACGCCAGAAGCCATCAAAAAACAATAAGGCCAATTCTTATAACAAAGGTGCTTCAGTCGCCACAGGCTCTGAGCTGAGCACCTTAAAATGGCTGCCGCACATCACTGAACAATGGTGTCGATTGCAATCAGCTGTTTAATCAAGTCGGTAAAATTCGATTCAAGTTCGAACCAGTGTTAGAAGTTGATTTACAATAGTAACCCCATTCTTTGATAGCAAGAAAGAACGCTCCCTTTCATCATTAATGTTATATGACACCCATATGTCATATAACAAAGTTGTATGTTAAGTCTGAATCATACGCCTCCAATTAAGTTTCCACACACAAAAAAATGAAATTTGAAAATGGCCATGGCTTGAAAATCGTAGACATTGAAATATTCATTAGAATTTTCAAAGAATTTTGACATATACTTAAGACATCTTAGATAGTGCAGGTTTGATTCGAATCGCTTTTTCCTCTTAAAATGGACATGTATTTCTGGTATAAAGAGCGATCATAAGAGAGAAATCTTTAAGAACCGGCGATGGTCCGACTTGTATGTACCTCCTCACTGCCATATCTTTTAAAAGCAACCAAAATATCTAATTCATTTTAATTCGGGATACAGTGAATATATGAAGTTCATATATTTTGAACTGCGGTATTAGATACGTATGATGCACGATCCTCGCAGTAGATAGCGCTATTTATGCAATAGCGAAAATCAGACCTGAAAAAAAAGAAAAAAAAAATCAGGCCTGTACGGGACTCGAACCACTGACCTCTGCGATACTAGTGCAGCGCTCTAACAATTGAGCTAACAAGCCAACTGGGAGCAGGCCGTTAAGTTGATTCGTAATAAACCCGTGAAAGTGATAAATGAGATACAGTGAGTATATGAAGTTCATGTATTTTGAACTGCGGTATTAGATACGTATGATGCACGATTCTCGCAGTAGATAGCACTATTTATGCAATAGCGAAAATCAGACCTATACGGGACTCGAACCACTGACCTCTGCGATACTAGTGCAGCGCTCTACCAATTGAGCTAACAAGCCAACTGGGAGCAAGCTGTTAAGTTGATTCGTAATAAACCCGTGAAAGTGATAAATGAGATACAGTGAATATATGAAGTTCATATATTTTGAACTGCGGTATTAGATACGGATGATGCACGATCCTCGCAGTAGATAGCGCTATTTATGCAATAGCGAAAATCAGACCTGAAAAAAATCAGGCCTGTACGGGACTCGAACCACTGACCTCTGCGATACTAGTGCAGCGCTCTAACAATTGAGCTAACAAGCCAACTGGGAGCAGGCCGTTAAGTTGATTCGTAATAAACCCGTGAAAGTGATAAATGAGATACAGTGAGTATATGAAGTTCATGTATTTTGAACTGCGGTATTAGATACGTATGATGCACGATTCTCGCAGTAGATAGCACTATTTATGCAATAGCGAAAATCAGACCTATACGGGACTCGAACCACTGACCTCTGCGATACTAGTGCAGCGCTCTACCAATTGAGCTAACAAGCCAACTGGGAGCAGGCTGTTAAGTTGATTCGTAATAAACCCGTGAAAGTGATAAATGAGATACAGTGAATATATGAAGTTCATGTATTTTGAACTGCGGTATTAGATACGTATGATGCACGATTCTCGCAGTAGATAGCACTATTTATGCAATAGCGAAAATCAGACCTATACGGGACTCGAACCACTGACCTCTGCGATACTAGTGCAGCGCTCTGCTAATTGAGCTAACAAGCCAACTGGGAGCAGGCCGTTAAGTTGATTCGTAATAAACCCGTGAAAGTGATAAATGAGATACAATGAATATATGAAGTTCATGTATTTTGAACTGCGGTATTAGATACTGACCTCTGCACTAGTATCGCAGAGGTCAGTGGTTCGAGTCCCGTACAGGCCTGATTTTTCTTTTCAGGTCTGATTTTCGCTATTGCATAAATAGCGCTATCTACTGCGAGGATCGTGCATCATACGTATCTAATACCGCAGTTCAAAATATATGAACTTCATATATTCACTGTATCTCATTTATCACTTTCACGGGTTTATTACGAATCAACTTAACGGCCTGCTCCCAGTTGGCTTGTTAGCTCAATTGGTAGAACGCTGCACTAGTATCGCAGAGGTCAGTGGTTCGAGTCCCGTACAGGTCTGATTTTCGCTATGGCATAAATAGCGCTATCTACTGCGAGGATCGTGCATCATACGTATCTAATACCGCAGTTCAAAATATATGAACTTCATATATTCACTGTATCTCATTTATCACTTTCACGGGTTTATTACGAATCAACTTAACAGCCTGCTCCCAGTTGGCTTGTTAGCTCAATTGGTAGAGCGCTGCACTAGTATCGCAGAGGTCAGTGGTTCGAGTCCCGTACAGGCCTGATTTTTTTCAGGTCTGATTTTCGCTATTGCATAAATAGCGCTATCTACTGCGAGAATCGTGCATCATACGTATCTAATACCGCAGTTCAAAATATATAAACTTCATATATTCATTGTATCTCATTTATCACTTTCACGGGTTTATTACGAATCATCTTAACGGCCTGCTCCCAGTTGGTAGAGCGCTGCACTAGTATCGCAGAGGTCAGTGGTTCGAGTCCCGTACAGGCCTGATTTTTTTCAGGTCTGATTTTCGCTATTGCATAAATAGCACTATCTACTGCGAGGATCGTGCATCATACGTATCATTTTAATTCGTAAGTAATTTGTACATCAAAGAACATAGCAAAATCAAGTCAAAAACTGGATTTGTGACCAACCTCGTAAGAAAAAAACCTGAAACAGGGAAAAAGCAAACATCTCTTTTGTTTCCAAAGAAGATGAATTTTTAAAATAGGAATTGTTATTTTTATGTGGTACCGCAAAACGTATCATTAATTCCTGGATATATGCTACTCATGATTTTAAGCTCTAAGATTTTTAACATGTGTATGATCTTCATTCTCATCATTATCACTATTATTATTATCATCATTTTAACAGTTGATGACAACTCAATAAATTTCGATTTAGAGATTTAGATTTTCAGTGCTGGGGGCAGAGTCGTCAGATATTCAAAAGAAGAGAGAGATTTTATGGTGGCAGCTCGTGCAAGTTCAGTTGAGTTTTCCATTCTTCTTGTCCCAGGACATATCAGATCCTCCTCGACCTAGGGCCACAACCTTACAAATTGTCTTCGTGAATAGCAATATCTAAGTAACTTAAAGAGAATCTAACTCCATGGACAGCACATTTCATGTCTGGTTGTTCGCTTTACGGCTTGTCTTACATCCCTATTTTTCCAGAAGTAAAGAAACGCGGGATTCAAAGACGAGTTGAAGCAAACGAAAACAAGCGCTGTTCGCCCTCTGACGACTAGTTGTGATGAATACGTTTCACTTGAAGTTATAAAAACTGCCACTTTACTATAACTGAACCCACAGTGCACCGTACACTGCCTTGTTGTATCGTACAATGTTCAGTGCATTTGGAGAACTCAACTGCTGTGGAACATCTCCTTGCGTTAATTTGAATGCGACGATGACGAAGAGTATGAAAAATGAGAGCGAATAAGTTCATCAAACATGATATTATGACCACGCAACCATATCCATATGTTGGACAATAATCTACAAGGAAGGGTAAAGCAGCGACGCTAGATACACCCCAAAAGGTGGCAATAACGATGTACGTGCGCTCCAAAGCTACAGCTTGTTTGTATTTTGTCTAACTGAGGCAGGAGAACAACAAATTGGTTGGGTCCCTGAAAAAGACTGTGCAATGTTGGATGCTGTTGGAAAGACATGCGACTTGCTAAACTTTCATGCCAAAATTGGCAGTGCAAGTGGCAAAAATATGGGAGACAAGTTTACCAACTAAGATAACAATTTTATAATTTGTGAGGATTTGTGAAATAATTAATAATCAAGTTATTTTTAATTAATTATGTGGGAAATGTATTGATAGTTTTATGTAAATCATGTATCTTTTCTAAAGTTAAAAATGTGTGTTTTTATGTATATATTTTTGATAGGTTTGTTTGATGTTGGGTATATAATGTATATAGAATGTATTCCTGGCTATTTATTCATTGGCTGTATAATTTAACAATAACTGTTGTGGTAGTTCTGTCTAAACATTTTAAGCTAAATTGGTTTCCTGGCTATTTATTCGCTAGCTTTGACTGTATAATTTAACAATAACTGTTGTGGTAATTGTCTGAACATTTTAAGCTAAATTGGTTTCCTGGCCATTTTATTCACTAGCTTTGACTCTATAATTTACCAATAACTGTTGCGGTAATTCTGTCTCATTATTTTTAGGTTAATTGGTTTAAAATCTGGATATTTTAGACTATGGTGACTTATGAGCATACAAAAGTAACCAAAATGACCATTGTGTTTATTGCAAGGGATTCAAAATATTTTCAAGGTTTATGGTGAGACTGTTGCTAACTTTGATTTTATCACTTCAGTCAAATAAAATCACTTTAAGTCGCCTAAAGTCGCAATGTTTTTATTGCTAATTTTGCTAAGTCGCCTTAAGTCGCCCAAAGTCGCCCAAAGTTACGGCGACTTAAGGCCCCAGAGTAGGCCTTTTGAATCTCAGCCCCAACAGCAGGGCGAGAAGTATGTCTCAGCTTATGGCCGTTATCGTCAATGAAGACACTCCATACAAGGCATAGCCTGATATGACGGCTGTATCAAACGCATATCGACATAGAGTCCAATCTTCTTAAATCGAAGAAATCCAATAAGTTGTATAAAGTGGCTGGGCAGCAAGTCCGAGCATAAGATAAGTTGTTGTCAGACAACGATACAGGAGTTTGGACGGCGGATGGTGGGAAGATTCCACGTAAAGTGCAACAAGGGTGAGAGAATTCTCAAGAAATGCTGCGATGAAGAGGAGAATGTTGACTGTTAAACATAGGATGCATGTTGTGTTAATTCACGTACCAATGGTGGGGAACGTACCAATTCTTCAAATTTTTTCGGTTGTGTTTCAGTCTCTGTTAAGTTTTCTGTTGCCATCATTCTATCGTTGACGACCAATCGTTTGCTTTTCTCCTCCAGGTTATCTATACTTTCAGCAAAAGAAGTTTTGTGTTTGCGTTATCCTCTTTTAATGTCACTTAATTAGGGAGCCTTCATTATTTATGGCGGGGGAAGGGTTGGCAAGAATAATGGAGGGGTCATGATAAATTCAGGAACTAAATGGGGGGTCATTAGAAAAATTTGTGAATAATGTAGGGAGGGGGGGTCAAAAGCTTTTTGTTGTTACATATCATCTACAAGTGTGGGTTTAGTTTGTAGAACATTACCCACCATACAAGATATAGGGAACAATAGCTAACTTTGCATACACTGGAAAACTATTCTTCTTCAAGCTATACACAGTACCATACCAAACTGGACACAGTACCATAGGATATCTCTTATATTGTTACCCATTTTGTATCAACTTTAGATTTCAAACTCTAGAACTGTATTGTTAATGTGTTTTTGCAATAGAATTAAATGTTTGAAAGATAATTTTCACTTCTTCATACACCCTATGCATAACGAGAAGAGACTGGGAGCGATAAACGTGAAAACGAGGTTAGTTGGGCCTTGATGGCTCGTGTTAAAAATATAGCCGCTCATGACTCTGTAAGTAGTCGTCTTTCTCAGATTCTTACGGAGGAAGATATCCCAGGAGCATCGCTTCAAGGAAGAAATCCGACTGCTCTAAAATCAGATGAACTTCTTTTTTGGTTAAAATGTCGTGGCGATCCAGCAAAGGGGTTAAAAACAAAGGCACAATTGGCGAAAAGGCAAGTACAGTATTTGTCTGTCGTGCGTGATACTTCTTAGAATTAAACAGATTTTAATATCGTACAAGAAGATCAAAGGATTTTAGGAATTACTTTTCTAAATGAAATGTTGATGAAATGATTAATAGTTTTTCAACTTTTCATTTTAAAGATTTCTTGAATATGTTGCGTCTGGTCGTGATAAAGATGTTGTGGATCCCGATAAAGATCTGTTATACACGCGTCGGAAGGAGAGACAAGAACAACTCGCTCAAAGTGATGCGATGCCTGAGGAAAGAACTGTTAAATTTCCATCAGCTGGATGGTCTACAAATTTGCAACGCATGCCATTATTCACAAGGGCAGAGATGGATTTACATATTTCTAAATCTGGAAAAAACTTGGACAAAAATAAACAGAACCATGCGGTTCCAACAAGCATGAAAAAAGCAAAAACATTTCTTGTTGATAAATATCTGAAGGACTTAACTTGCGCAAGTGACGACCATTATTTCTTTTTTAAATGCTTGTGTTACCATAGTTTCAAAAAAATTGAGCCACCCCATAAATTACAAGTTTCACTTTGTTTAGTAACTGGAGCTGTTAAATATGCCTCATGTACATGTGTAGCAGGAACTGTTGGTTTTTGCAATCATGTGCTGGCTGTTATGATGAAACTGTAAGTTCAGCTTGTATTGTTGTCAAGATATCAAGGACTTGGAAATTGACTCTGATATGACACAAGCTAAGGCATGCACTTCAAGTTTACAACTATGGCACAGGCCTTTAAGAGGGGATAAAATCAAGCCCCAACCTGTCATGGAACTTGAGGTAAAAAAGGTAAATTTAGACGCAGAATATAACCCTGATAGTGGAGTAAGGTGCTTGTTGTATGAAGCTAAGAAAAATTTGGGCACACAGGCATCTGATGAGGCTTTGTTAAAAGACAAACTTCAAAAGATCAACCCTAAGTTTGCCCTGTCGCAAATTATGCCTACTGGTTGTACCAACTTACAGGAAACAAAATTTGGAAAATGTCCAAGTGGCTCCTATGCAAGTTACCAGTTACAGTTCACAGAGTGTAATTTTCAAGTTTTCTGTAATACTGACTCAATGCCAACAGTGGACTGTCATAATGAACAAAATGCTATTTCTGTATATCCTCCATTTCCTTTGCAACAATCTGAGCCATATGAAAAGCCAGATGATTTAAGAAGCAGCCAGGAAGCACTCCTGGGACATTTGATTGTTGATGAGGTAAAGCTTAATACCATCAACAAGAAAACAATTGAACAAGTAGCATCAGAAGAATGGCAGGCAGAAAGAAAATTTCAGTATACAGCATCTAATTTCCACACAATTGTAAAAAGGCAAAGGAATCATGACACTCTAGTAAACAATTTGCTTCATCCCCAACCATTTACTGCCAAACAAACTGTACATGGGAAAACTTACGAGCCTGTAGCCTTAAAGGAGTATAAAAAATATATGTTTTCAACAAGGAATCCAGTTTCAGTGTTCAAAAGTGGTCTTTTGTCAGTATCGCCCCTCCCTTTTTAGCAGCATCACCAGGTGGCAAGGTCATTGACCGAGGCTGTAGCAAGCCTTTTGGGTTGGTAGAGGTTAAATGTCCTTACACAAAATTTCATGTTAGTCCCTTAGAAGCATGTGCAGATGACAGTTTCTTCGCAGAAAATGTAAATGGAAAGCCAAGGCTGAAAAGGGGGCATCAGTACTACTTCCAGATACAGAGTCAACTAGGTATTACAGGAGCAAGTTGATGTGACTTTGTTATCTATACTAACAAAGGCATAAGTATAGAGAGGATCATAATTGATCCTCAATTCTGGGAAGTATTGAATGAAGACCTAAAAAACATTTTTTTTGAACATTTTATAGCACCAGCCTCTGTAGAGTTCAGTAACCATTAGAAGGGTTAACTACCACAATCTAATCTTGTCATGAGTAAAGAGAACTGTGTCTCATACCTAACTGGATATGTTTAAACCAATATGGTCTGCATAATAAGATAGCTTTGAGGATAAAGCTTTTCTAAGTTTAGTACCTCTTTATTATTTGATTTTAAGATCTTTGGAACTACATGTAAAACTTACATCTTAAAGTGTTTGGGACTGAAAGCAAGCGAATCACATCCTTAGTTTTAGTTGGTTTAGAAAATAGTTAACCTGAGAGATATCATCAAGTTTACATTTATTAAATTGACTGAAATTCTGTAGTGTACCTCAGAGCTCTGTCAAACTCAGTGTTAAGCGGAAATGAGAGGGTCCTGAATGTTACATAAAAAGGCACGGACACTCCACATTTGGTTTAACCAAGACCTCGGGCTTAAAATGACGAGAACAGATCTTCGTGTTTTCGCTGACTCTAAACTCTTTTCCTTCGTCTCGACGAATGGCATGGAGCCAACGCTTTTTGGGGATAGTGTCGTCCGGAAATTTAAGGTAAGAAATTTGCCCTCCACTTTCGGTTCTGTACTTCTTTTTGGTACAGTTTGGCACGCAACAGTTTTGCGGCATTTTCAAAAACTGGCGCTCTTCACATCAGGCGGCCATTTTTATTTACTTGGCCCAACTAGCCTCGTTTTCAAGTTAAACGCTCCCAGTCTCTTTTCGTTCTGCATAGGGTGTATAGCTGCCTTGATAGTCCTAGCAGGAAGGGGGCTAGCTATTTTTGCAATTACAGCTAGAGGGGTCATGACAATTTTAATTCTTATAGAGCAGGGTCAGGATATTTTGTTTAGTCTCACTGAAAATCTTGCCAGCCCACCCCCTCCCATAAATAATGAATTATTAATTCTGAGTATGACTACATGTATGACTTGAAGAGGATCCAACTAAAAGTACAGAAAAGTGCTTGTCTAATTGTCTGCCTGTTTAACTATACTGCTCTTCCAGTGGTAAAAAATAGGTTTGAAGATGAGTTTACCAGAAAAGGCACTACTGCCACCATTAGCATAAAGCAGTGACAGAAGAAAGAATCCATAAGATGGCTACATTGTCACATGTGCACATTAAAGCTACAATCTATCTATACTTCATTCCAAACAATAGGGCAAGCAGAGTTTTACTTTAGGCTGATTCTTGACATAGATTTCTGATGAAACTTTGTACTCTGTTGTAACATGTCAAGGAGATCATAGAAATGTTGATGATTTTCAGGAAATAAATGTGCTTCTTCGACCAAGATATATTGGGAATCCATATGGCATCAAGTCCACTGGACATTCAGCTGACATCAGCAGTTGCATGTCTACTTATAGAGCAATGATATATAGTACTTAACTTTTTACACTCTTTATCCACAACAATACAACGATACTATTTAACAGTAAGCATAAAAAGAGTAAGGCCCAGGGATAAAAGGATAAAACTGGCTAGAAATTTTGACTAAATCATTTGATTATATTTTTTTCTTGGAAGGGGGGGACAGTGGTGATGGTGGCTGTCCAAGCTAAATGTTAATGTTATGGGCTAATGTTTAAATGCAAAAAGTGCTGAAAAAAACTCTGTTGATGGTAAAAATCTGGGGGAATATAATTCAGTTATATTGACATAACATTGGTCTTCATTTAATTTAAAGGGTCTACAGTCAGTCCTATAATCAGGAGATGCAACCAATTGAAAATTGTAACTTAATACATAACTGAGAACACAAAAAGAAAGACTACCAATCCGCACTGAACCATCAACAACAATGCTACCCTCCTATTTACCATCTCCATGAAAAATGTTTTAGTGCCATCTCCTGGGGATTGGTTTAATTGGTACTATGTAAAGAAATCGCTGGTAGATGTCTATACAGACAGTCCTCTGTTGTCCCTTATTGCCTAAGACCTTTAAGTGTGGTTCAAGCCACCTTGTCATGATCTTGTCATGCAAAGTTCCTCGTTATACAAGATTTCCCAGAGAGAGAATCATCTTTTGGGTGCAGTTTTGTGAAAGGTGGTAAGCCATAATCTACGATTAAAAGTGTAGCTTGTCCTTGATTTCTCTTGAAATCAATTTTATGCATACATTATGAGGGGGTTTACCTTAGCATCAGACTAAACTGAAGGAAAAAAAATAGAAACAATGAAAACTGTCTCCAAAGCTACAAATCTTAGTAAAAAATTTTTGGCTAAACCTTGGTTAACTTAATTGTGCTTTGAATAACCTGGCCTTGGTTTACAGCAACACTATAAATCCTCAATTACTAGTATGCAGTTCTACTCCCACCTGGTCAATGTTAAGCTTTTAGGATGCTAGTACTTTCATTGCATATAACCTTTTTCATTCCCAAAATAAAATATTGTACAGGTATGGATATAAGTCTTAGAAATGTTTTTAAAGTTTGATTTTTATTCTAGATTATTTCTTCCATTTACCTTGCTTCTCTTATTATATTAATTACATTTGTTTTTGTTAAGCATTTTTAACATGAGCCTTTACCATGGGAGACTTGACCATGAACCACACTCTAAATTCTTTTAAATTAAACCTTTCACTCCCAAGATGTCATTAGTAATTCTCCTTTCTGTCTGTTATAAAATTCTTATGATGTTACTGGTTACTGTTACAGTACTAAGAATTTGACTTTGGTTCAACTAATATTGTATGGTAACTTTTTTTTTTTTTTTATTTCATCATCCTTGCATAATTATAGTAACAACAAACCAAGCATCGTAAATGTTACCGCAACTCAGTGCTCTAATCGTTGCTGGTCAAAAATTTCCTTATCTTCTTTGGTAGTTTTTCATAAACAGACTGAGGAATTTTCACATAAAGTTGGGACGAGAAGTCGAACATGGCATCACGGCCCAAATAGCCATACTCCACCTCAAGGAAAGTCTTCAAACAGTTTGGTCCCTTAACAGAAATACCTTCAAAGTTGTACGGTTTCAGAGGCAGGATACACGTCTTTGGGAATTGCTTTCGCCTGTACTCGTATCTCCCAGGAATATTCCAGTTATAGCAAAAACAACTGTGGTCATCTGGATGTTGTGCAAATGTAAACACATCCAAATGGACCAGACCAGGGTCAAACAACAAATCTTTTCGAATTCCGAATCTATCCCACAGCTTTCTGCTGGCACAGAATTTAAGTCGTTTTCCACCACTTCCATTGTACAATATCTCCCTTCCATGTTCATCAAACCAACTTATCCCACTCACAGGACACTTGTTAGACACATGAATAAAACCGTCTTGCATAGCGGTAAAGGAAGGTAGATTCTGCAGAACACTTGAAAAGCTACACTCGAAAATGGCGATGTCTACATCCCCATCATGGCGGATCATTTTTCCATCTTCCCTGTAAACTGACAGAGCTGTACCACCACAAACAAAGTACTCAATATCGATCTCACTCAAATACTTGACAACCTTTTCAAGCACATAAACACAAACAGGTTTGAAGAGCTTATTTTGACCAAGCTTGGAACTGAAGTTACTGAGGGTGCATCCATTCCACATGTCAAAGCTGATGGATTTTGGTGCTACAGGTTCATTTGAAGGACTACCTAGTCTTTGTTCTCCTTCCTCTTTATCAATTTGATCTTGACAAAGAGCAAAGAAATCTTCCTCACAAGAAGCCATCTAAAGGATTAAATCCTTACTATGAGACGATGATAGTCCATACGATCTGCTAAAACCCGCAAATTAGCCCCAGTCCATTACTCGGTTTTCCAGTCACTTAGAGGACAAAACTAAATTAAGGAGGCTCGAAAGGGTTTTCCACAATTAACAGCAAGTGCCAATCAGTAAAAGATATCAGAACTGTCAAACTTATCATCGGGATAATGACTTGACATATCTATGTTAGGGCAATCTTGTAAGGGGGCTCGTCAGGCATCATCTGTTGCCATGGCAACAGTACAGTAGTGCTAAAAGACCTTCTAAAACTCAGTTTTTGAAAGATATCTCAAAAACCAAGTCGGTGACCTAGTTTTTTTTTTTTTCAAATTTATTTAACATTATGACATTCTCTATCCGTATACGTGATATAAAAAAAACTAACTGGTAGAACTTGAATTATATAGGAAAATGCTGTTTTAAAATGTAAAAAATTTTCCACTTGATAAATTTTTTTAAAATTTTCTTCAGGAATGCGTAATGATGAAAATAATTTGTACACAAAAAATCAGGGTAGGTCACCGAACTAATTTTCGAGATATTAGTTCATCAATTTAGCAAGCTTTATTTCCGGTTTTTACAATTTTAGCTCACACTTTTATATCCGGTCACGCGCTTTAAACGATACCGCTGACTCAAGGGCTCATTTTCGCGAGGATAAGTCCGTGTCCGCGCGATTAATCGGTGGATGTCCTAAGCACGGAAAAGATCGTACATCCTGAAGATGGATTTACAATGTTTCGTGATTTTACACATTCCTGAAAAGTCATCATTTGAGACTCAGACTGCTTACCGTTAGGACAGTTGGAAATGTAAGAACATTCCGGAGAGAATTCTCTTGCGGAATCACAGGCAGCCCAAGCTCACTTCTAGAAAAGCGGACGTGACTCTTAACGTGTTGCGCAACGTTTTATATTTATAAAGGTTTGTATGGCATGTTATCGGTTTGCCTTAAAAGAGAGAAAAAAATGTCTTGTTTTGAAATAAAATGGGCTTACCTTATTGCTTTGTTGTTTTCTTTGTTGATTCCGAACGTCTCAGGCCATTTTGAAGCGTTTTCGGCGAGTTAGCGCTATGTTGGTGTTCAATTTTTATTCGCTTTTACCGTAAACGAAATAAACAACATATTTATTTCACCGTAAAAAAACTAGAAGCTTTCGCATGTCTTCACATCAACTCCAGTCAAACGAGCGGTTTAATTTGACCGCTGGTGAACGAACTCCCATTCTTTTGTTCCGTACTTGTCTTGTAATTGGCTAAAAAACGTTGGGTGGCCCCGGTTGAGTTCGTTTCACTGTAAGAGTCACGTCCGCTTTTCTGGTAGTGAGCTTGGGCTGCCTGTGGCGGAATTCGATATATGATGACAAGTTGATTTTGAAGGTGGCGCCAATGCCAGTACAACATTGAGGCCGTTAATGTTGAGTTTCTCGTATAGAGATTATAGTGTAACATGAGACAAACCAGCCTCTGTCAGCTTCTGGACCATGTTTGTCGAAAGATGAAGCTTTCCAACGGACGTCTGGATGGTATCCTGTCGTTGTTCCGAGAAGATGGCTTGATCGAAGGCCTCATTCGGCGATGCACATTTACCATGAATGACCGTATAATTGTTTTTGTGCAATTTGAAGTGGAGGAGTGAAAACAATTTGGAGTTAAAAGAATTTGCTTTGGCGTCTTCCAGATTGTCATGAGCGTCAAACTAAGCGGAAATCAGGGTTTCATATACAACAGTAATTTGTTGGTCGTCACAGATTTCGCGAATTTCTATATTTTTCAAGGTACTAGAGGTATGAACAAGCCTTGGCTTCATTTTCCTTTTTTTCTCTTTGCCACTGTCATGGCCGTGAACTTTCGTTATTCCGTTTTAAATAAAAAAAAAACAAATTTTGCAATGCTTTCTTAACAAATGCGAGTTTGCATTTTCGTAGTTGTAATTTACAGTTTATCGAGTGAAATATCAACAATCTTTCTCATAAGTTTAAGATGAATATTTTATTTTAATTTTACCGTTTCTGGTTGAATTAGAATTAAAGTTTCATCTACATTTTTACGAAAAAAACAAACATGCCGTCAATAGAGCGTCATTTTAGTTACTCAACACGTACCCGCACTATCTGTGCTATATTTTTTTCTAAAGTTGGCGCAGTGTATTGAAGGCTTTATCTTTTATTACAAAGATATGTTAGAAAAGTTAACGGGTGAAAAGAACCCAGCAATTCTCAGCTTTTTCGTCGTTACCGAAAGAACCCAAATGCAGCGCATGCGTAGTAAGTCAAAAATTGCGATTGAATGGAATATTGCTTTCCCGGAAATATGCCTATTTCTTGAGAACCACTCATTAGAATTTCACGAAATTTGGCACGAAAATACTTCAGGAGATAAGTAACTGGATTATTGACAAAAAATTGATTTTAAACATAGGAAATTCTAAAAAATCGAGTGAACCTTCAACAAGGGATAATTAAAGATCTCTCTGTTAAATTGTGCAAAATGGTGTTAACTTGTGAGCATCATTACAAGCTCGTTGCATGCAAATTATAAAGAAAATCTAAGGACTATATTTTCTACAAAGGAACAAAACCGATTTTAATTGCCTGTTTATATCTATTCATATCACCATGGCAATGGCACATACGTCAGCTTAACTATCGAAAAAACAAAGTTTGTGTTGTTAACTTGCTTGCTGCCAGTTTTGGCGACCGAGAGATCAAGGGTTTTAGAGAAAATAGTGAAAGAAACAAAGGTATCAAAAACTGTGTTCAGCCACCTTAAGTCAAATAGCAAAAAAGTGAACCACCCTGAACCACCTCAGAACTAAAACGCTGTCGCCGTATTCAGATTTAAAGGAAAAGTGGCTCATTTTCCTGGGAAGGAATCATTTCAACGTGACGAATGTTGCTTAAATGGAGACTGCGTAAAGTGCCTGTGAGCTTATGGGCTCTTCGGGAGACTGACAACCCAAAAATGAAAGATGTTATAATTTATTTCGTGAATTATGATGACAGGCACACTCTGAAAAAAGAACTCCGAGTGCTCCCAATTGAAGTATAACACACCACCCACTCATCAGCACTTCAGATGCTTTACCAATGAGCTATAGGAGACTTGGATATTATAGTTTAGGCAATTACCATGAAAAATCTGATTGATTGAGAACTTTCAAAGTCATGGCAGGCGGCCGATGGTTTCTCTGGTCCGCGAAATAACAAAATAAGGAGAAGAAAAATAAGGAGAAGAAAGTCATGGCAGGCGGTCGATGGTTTCTCTGGTCCACTATCGTGGTGCTTTTTTCAGGCATATTTTGTCCTAACATTGATAATTCCTCTTCACAGTACAGTCAACGTGTTATTTTTAATTGCGAAAATATATTTTCGTGGTCCCGGTCCTTCCACGGATCTCGGAGAAGTCTCAGCGGCTTTGCTCGAATCCTTCAGCCATTTCGACCTCGAAGAAAGAGTTATCTTTCTGCTCGCACGTTGTACCCAAATCATGACGCGAGCTTCGCTTTAGAGAGGATCGTACATAGTGGGGAGGTGGCTATCAATCCAGGCCCTGTCAATGCGAGTTCCATGACCGGCGAATCAAGGGGTTGCTCAATTAGCAGAAGAACCGTCGCGTACAACCATCGAGCGTTGACGTGTAGTTCCTGTACTCGTTGGATTCACATCAAATGTGGGCAAGTGACGCCAACAACTGCAACATGGATGAACTTGAATGGTCACACGTCACCGCTCGATGGTTGTACGCGACGGTTCTTCTGCAAATTGAGCAACCCCTTGATTCGCCGGTCATGGAACTCGCATTGATAGGGCCTCAATGCTGCTCAGTCAGTTCGGTTTCCACACCTAGTTCCCTTTCTGTAAACAACCGCCAACTTGTCCATCCTTCCTGTGAAACCTGCTCAAGGACCATCACTTCTAATCACCGCTCCTTACGTTGTGCTTCGTGTTCCAATTGTTATCATATGAATTGTGCTGCTGTGAGACCCGCAGACTACGCTCAACTCAGCAGCAAACGGTGGAATTGCTCTGTGTGTTTTTCAAGAGAGTTAATGAAAGAACTACCTTTCTCTGTTGTAGATGATAGTTTCGAAGCTTCAATTGACTTAGAACAGGATGCAGAAGAAACGACGAACTGTGACGATGGCCTCTCTGATTTTGTAAATCAGTTGGAATACGGCACTTCCAATAGAGACCTCAGATTAGCGCACCTGAATATGTGTAGTCTAAGGAACAAGATCGAGGAACTCAGATGCCTCCAACAACTGTGTAAATTTGAAATTCTCGAAATCACCGTGACACATCTTGACAAAAAGGTGCCAGATTCCGAAATATTAATCCCCGGAATGAAGTTCGTAAGATTAGATAGGAAGGGTCGAAAAGGAGGAGGATGCTTATTATATTATGGGGAGCATTTGCATGCTTCTCATCGTAAAGATCTTCTCACACAAAACATCGAAGCGGAGTGGCTGCAAGTCAAATTCCCAAGTTCTTCAGTGTTGTTTTCAGTAATCTACAGACCGCCAGACGCTAGTGAATTCTTTGATCTTGTCAGTGCCACCTTACAAAAAGCTAGTTTGGCTGTAAACGTCTAACATTGTGCTACTAGGGGACTTCAACTGTGACTTTAAGACGGAATCTGAGCAGTGCGCTAACGCCAGAAAACTACGCTCCATTTTCGAAACATTTAATATCCAAAACGTGGTAAATGCAAACACTAGAGAAACACCAACAACAAGTACCCTGTTAGATCTAATTGTTACAACAAGGACTGATCTTATGGGCAAGTGTGGTGTTTTCCCTTTGGGAATTTCAGACCACAATATGGTATACGCAACGATGAAGTTAAAGAATAAAAGGCCACCACCGAAGTACATCAAAACAAGAGATTATGGGAAACCCGACATTAAAAAATTTCAGGCGGACGTTGAATCCGCGCCTTTCCATATAGTGTCAGTCTTCGAGGAGCCAGATGATATCTTATGGGCATGGCAAACCTTGTTTAAAGGAATTTGTGACGAACACGTCGCCCAGAAAGAAGTTAAGATCAGAAGTAAATAGGCTCCTTGGATAACTAACGAAATCCGCTACAAGATCAATAAAAGATACAAGATTTTCAAAGTAGCAGTCAGCACAAAATGCCCTGAATTGTGGTCAAAATACAAGAAAGCTAGAAATGCAGTCACGTCAGCTTTGCGAAGAGCTAAAGCATCCTATTTCACCAATATGCTCGAAGAAGTAAAGAAATCTAGTGCCTACTGGAACTTAATGAACAGAACTACAAATCGCTCAGCACGCAACAGAACAATAGGCCCCCTTAAGAGAACCGACGGCAGTTTTGCTTTAATGGATAAGGAAAAAGCACAAATGATGATGCATACTTTTCGGAGATTGGCGAGAACTTAATTAAATCACTGCCAATGCCACCGCAGCCCGCTTCAGTGGATGCCAGCACGTCACCTTATATATTGTCACCTAAAAGCCCTATTTCGATTACAAACCATTCTGTTGAAAAAGAAAAGATAAATAGATTTAAGACGAATAAGTCAGTTGGACCTGATGACATCTCGCTTAAACTTCTCAAATAGGCAGGAAAGGCTATTGTACCAGCATTAGTCAACCTTTATAATTACAGCATTGAACAAAGAATTGTCTTTTCCTTATGGAAGACTGCCCGATCAACTCCGCTTTTCAAAAAGGATGATGAAAAAGACTGCGGAAATTATCGACCTGTCTCCCTTTTAAGCGTACCAAGCAAGATCCTGGAAGCAGAAATAAAAGATAGACTGGTGCAGCACGTTTCTGTCGACAATCATTTAATCACAGAGAAGCAATGGGCCTACCGACGCGGCTACTCGACTGAGCTCTTCCTAGTACATCTGACAGAAATATGGAGGAGAGCGTTAGACTCTGGTAATGTTGTCGCAGTAGCCTTTGTGGACTTCAGAAAAGCGTTCGACAGCGTATCACACGAAATCTTGCTGAAAAAGCTGAAATATAATTTCGGTATCACGGGAGTGTTGCTAGATTGGATTGAGGGGAAGAATGCAGTACACTGTGATTAATGGAGTCAAATCTGACATGTTACCAGTAACAAATGGTATACCACAGGGATCTGTTTTAGGCCCTATTTTGTTCACTTTGTTCACTAATGATCTGCCCGCCGCCATTACCACGGGATCCCTGTTCATGCACGCGGACGATACGTCAATTTTCAGCATCGGAGAGTCTGCAGACGCAGCGATTGCTTCCTTGAACTGTGCTTTGCAAGAGGTCTTCAGGTGGTGCCTAGAGAATTGCTTAACACCTCACCCGGCTAAGAGCGAAGTCGTGTTAATTAGTACACCAACCATTATAGGACCGCTACCTCCAATATTTTTGGGTAAATCTGTTTTAGGCTATGTCAAAAAAATCGCGTCTTCTTGGAATGATTGTAGATGACAAGCTTACCTGGATACCGCATATCCTAGAACTAAAGAAAAACTTTGCGAACAAAATAGACTTATTGAAGCGCTCAAGGTTCTTGCCCAAAAATGTCCTTTTAAAGTTTTATTTTAGTGTAATATTACCTTCTGTGAAGTATGTATTATATTATGGGGTTCGTGTACAAATTCGGATCTTCTGTACTCAATTGAGAAACTTCACTGTAGAGCAGCAAAAATTGTCTACAACTTATGCAAAGATACGGAATCTAATGTAGTTCTCGACGTTTCAGGATGGGATACGATCAATTTAGAATACAAATTTCAAATAGTTAACCTTTTTTAAAGAGCAAGTAAAGTCTCACTACCTCAGTCTCTAATTAATAGCATATTCATAAGGCGGGAATGTAGCTATTCACTAAGAGACCAAGAAGCAATAACCACACCTAGATTCAACACTAGATTGTTAAAGGACACTTTAGCATATAGAGGTTCGGTGCTATGGAACTATGTTAACCATCATGTCAAAAATGTAGGTAGTTTTGCCCTTAAGAATCTCAGGAGGCTACTAAGGAGAAACAATCACTTCACAAGCTTTACTTTTACTAGTTTGTCAGGTTTGACGGCTAGGAATAGATTACTGATTACAAGTATTTTTAAGTTGAGAGGAAATTGAATGTTTTATTGTATTATCATAAGTTAGCTAGATACTATTTTGTTAAGTATACGACCCCACAAGCTTTTTAGCTTTAGCTCTTATCGTGTATAAATAAAGATTCTACTACTGCTACTACTAAAATTTCAAAACCTCTTGTCGGTGTAGTGTACTCAAACTTTTGCAAACGCAGAGAGCATGTCCTCTTTGGTAGATTGCTTAAAAATGTATAGTCAGGACAATTATTGAATTTGGCCATAGTTGATTTGGTGTCTGTGTTACAACAGATTACTCAGATCTCAGATTTAATAATTCATGATATCATGCTCAACCTCATCCAAAAACTGCTCAGTCTGAGGAACTGCACACCTACCCCTTCTCTGACTCAACTTTGACCTTAACATGTTATCAGTTGACTGCACTTGAAATAAAAGTAGAATCTACAGAAGCATTCTTCAAAAACATGGCGCAGTATTTTGCATGTAGAGCCTGAAAATCTGAAAAATACCACCGAGTGAAGATTTATTGACCAATGATATCGCTATGGCGGTTAGAAAGGTAATCGACCTTCCTAATGGTCATCTGAATTCCTTTCAGTTTTCCCCAAAGCTTCCAGCTATTTCTAAGTCTTGGAACTGCAACTTAGTCTGATTCGAAGGCCACGTTAAACAGATTGATCAGGAGTGCTTGGCTCCAGCTTGGGAACAGTGAAAGACAGTTACAATTATTCATGAACTGTCTACTGTTCTGAAACAACAAAAGACAACCCTGCAAAATCGGCCCACCTGCTGAAAATGCCTGGTGAGGGTGGAAGAGAAGAGACTGGTAAGTAGACACGGTTGATTAGTAATTCAACATGGCGATCGAAGAACGATTTGAGTTGATGCTAAATATGTGTTTTTCCACAGTAAAAATGCGAGATTGGGAAAGAATTTATATGTATAAGTGAAACATATGTAATGCGTAATCGCTGATGTCTAAGTTGGGAAGGCCATCTTTTGAGGATAGCCTTCCCGGCAACATCACAAATCGCGGCAATTAGTTTCCGAGGGGGAAAAATAATATTCAAAAGCATTTCGCTGATTTTGACACGTATTTCTTCAATTATTCATGTATTGCTTATTTGACCATGTTCCCCTACATTATCATGAATTAAACAAGTATTGATGTTTTGAATTTTCTTCCAGTAAAAGAAGATGATTACAAGCGTTTCTTTGATTCAAGAAAAGGCAGAACGAGTAGACTTCAGTAAAGGGAATACTTAAAAGAAAGAAGACTTGAGTTCCTTGTACACGAATACTCTACAACAAGAGGTCGCAACGGTGTGATTTAGGAGACTTGGCTCTTCTGAAAGTGGAATCGATCAAAATTGAACCCGATTGGTGCCGATCAATCAATAAACGGTGCGGTCTAACTTTCTTAAGGAGCCTGAAGTGATGAACTGATCAATTGAAATCGTTATAGCTGATCAGACATCTCAGTTCCTCTATTGATTAAGGTGTATGAAGATGACTGGAGATTGCGGATACAAGTGCTTGAAATTTATGGTAGTTTTCTTCAACTTATTATTTTGGCTTGCCGGCTGTACTTTGTTTGGTTTAGGAATATGGTTGCTCAGCAATAAAGGAGAAGTAGCAGGAGATTATACCAAACTGGCGGGCTCCATCAACTACAGGGCCGCACCCATCTTATGTGTTGTTATTGGTGTAGTTACAATCGTGGTGGCATTTATGGCATGTTGTGGAGCAATCAAAGAAAACCAATGTATGCTTGGTTCCTACTTTGCATTTATTGTGGTAATATTTTTTCTGGAAATTACTGCCATTGTTCTAACTTATGTCAACAGGGAAGAAATTGAGAACAATCTACGAGGTGACATTCAAGAAACTTTGAATGAGTATCGAGATCCTGAGCATGAAGCTGTCACAAGAGCAATTGACGAAATACAGGGAAGTTTTAAATGTTGTGGAAATTACCAATATATTGATTGGTTTAACACCAGTTGGGGAAGAAGGAACAAAGGATCCATTCCTAAAAGCTGCTGCAAAGACCCTTCAGATGATACATGTAATAAAAATGCTACTCAGGATCCAACAAAAGTCTACACCCAAGGTTGTTATGACTTTGTCAGGAAATATCTGTTGAACAATCTTCATGTGATCAGTGGATTTGGCATATGGATTGCAGTTATTCAAATCATGGGAATGATATTTTCTCTATGTTTATGTTGTCAGATCAGGTATAATAATGACACTTATGTGTGACTGCACTTTAAAGTATATTTCATAGCTATAGCTTCCTTTTGATGTATGATTAATTATTGGTATTTTTAATTTGTAAGGGAAGTCAAATGGTGATGTGGGCCAGTTCGAGTTATAATTTATAGCAAATTACAGAAAAATATGACCTAAGAAGGATAAAAAAAGTAATTGGTGGAAGTTGAGATCACAGAAGCATGTGATGTTTTATTTGTGTCATGAATATTTTGGATCAGTGTGCATATTGTAGTCACTAGAATGTAGTATATGCAGGGTTTATCAACAATCCATGTAATGGCTATATTTATTATGTTTTTGCTAGAGCAGGGGTTTCAATAAAATTTAAAGTAGGTAGCCGGTTAGTGAGAGTAGCCGACCGTACCAACAAGGGGCTTTTACTTGTCACTCGTGAAGTGATTTTACAATACAAGATATTGAACAATTTTAAGTACGATTTTGATATGTGAATCGATGCTGTTCACCAACGACCCACTACCACCTCAGAACGAGTTGAGTGCCATGACCAACGAGCTGTGTCCGATCTTTTGATAATTATTTAATTTTGAAATTGAGGTAAAAAGTTCATACAAGCCCATCAAAATTGATTTTAGTTTAGTTTTCAAAGACTCTTTCTTTAATAATAAATTTAGGGAAAATGTAGCCAACTATTCTGAGCAAAGTAGCCAAGGCTTTTCGTCGGCCGTTGGTGCTCATTGAAAGCACTGCTAGAGTGTATCAGATAAAGTTTAAATTTCCGGGTGGTGGAAAAGTGCTGCTCTGAGGTTACGCTTGCGTACCAGCAGCAAAAAAATAAACTATTGTGATTTTTTTGTAGATGTGTGTTTTTGTTTGTATCACTCGGTTGATAATCTGGGTATTAAAATTTTTTTCAAAATGCATGACAATTAACTTGCTATTATCTTAAAGTTTGGTTGATTTTACTTTGTTGTTTGTTCATTCTAAGTAGCATTAGCACACTCACTTTTCTTGGTAGGACTGTTCCCCTTGGGAATGCAAAACTGAGGTACTTATTGAGATGAAGAGATGATTTAGACTGGGCCATGAATCTCACACCATGATCATACATCCATAAATTACCCTAAAAAGTCTGTTGAGCTGGATATTGACCAAGCTCTTCCGAGAATTTCTAAAGCTGGTGAAACAAATAATGGTAAATTTTTTGTTCTGTGAGATAAAAGATGGTGCAAATCCTATATGAGCAAGGTTGATGCATTTTGCTCATGTAGCTAATCGCATCACACCACAAAATATGCTTTATCTTGCCAGTGCTAGGGGTGGTAATCAGATCAGGATTTGCTTTATTTTGCCCTCCCTTAGAGCCATCCATGTTCAGGAGAAGTTAATTTGCTTGATATCAGGCAATGGTCATCCTCTGGAGAAGACAAGAGCATACTTCTGTGCATACACTGAAATTATACTACAATAAAATTGCAAAAGTGTTTTTTTCATCTTCTTTTTCTTGGAGAAATTTCGGTCTCAGCCGATGAGAAACAATTTTTGGTTCTGTCCTCGTGTACCGGTTCACAAGAGCCAATACAAAAGACCAAACAATACACAATAGCTAACCGATAACTCCTAAACAAAGAAAGAACAATGGTAATTCCCTTGTGAACCGGTACACCAGGACAGAACCCAATTTTTGTGCAATTGGCGTTTGAAAGATACTTCATGCGTCGTACATGAATTCATTTTGAGATTTTTTCCTTTTGACGAGTCATTCTTCGACTCATCTCCAGGCACACGCAGGTACGTTGATATTGGGCTCAGAGAAACATACAATGTTTTACGTTTAACTTTTTCTACATTGTGTTTGCGTAAAACTTCCGAAAAAATTTAATCTTCTAACGATTTTGGTATGTCTAAGCAGCGAAACTTGAAATCAGCCAAGCCCAGCGTTGGTAAGCTTCCATCAGACCAAACACAGAATTGCGATCAAGATCAGAGTGCCTTAGGTCAAGGAAAAGATAAAACTTTGTCTTCCAAAGCTACAAGAGCTCAGGAATCCTTCAGTGTCTATTATGTTTTGTTATCTTTGGTAGTTATCGTAATTGCGGGTCTTTTAGCCTTTTTTGTCTCTCACCATGTCAAAAATTCCGTAACTGTGCCAACTAAGACAGATACCAAACCCAAAGTGGTACTACTCACTGAAGAAGAACTTTCCAAACATGACGGGTCTGATCCCAACATGCCGATATACCTGTCAATTCTTGGTAGAATTTACGATGTCGATAAAGGAAGACAGCATTACAAAGTTGGAAGTGGGTACAATGTGTTTGCTGGTCGCGATTCCACGCCTTCGTTTGTCACAGGAGAATTCGCACGAGAGAAGGCTACGGATGATGTGAAGGGATTGTCTCCGGAAGAAATGTTAGGTGTTAAAGAGTGGTTAGACTTCTACAGAAAGGATTATAGTTATGTTGGAAAGTTAATTGGTCGCTACTACGACAGTGAAGGAAATCCCACTGAGGCACTGAATGAAGCTAAAATAGTCATAAAGGAAGGGCAAAAATTAAAGAAGCTTCAAGAAGCTGAAAATAAACGCTATCCTGGTTGTAATTCAAAATGGAATGCAGAAGAAGGCTCAACGGTTTGGTGCTCTGAAAACAGGTATGAATATCCCAAAATACCAAAACTGTTTGCAGCAGTTAAGAAAGGGATAGTTTGTGTAGAATCGTAAATCATACAATGATTGCCAGAGAAAATTGATTTGCCTAATTAAAAAAGATGTGCTAATGAGGAGAAAGGGACACAATCTTTACAGTAGGAAACAATGAAATATGAGTAGTATTTTATAAACTGCGCGGGTCAATTTAAAATCGGACCACAAAACTTTTGGTAAATTGGTGACTTATATGGTTAGTCACCAAAGGTTATTTCTAGAAACATGGACAAATGGTGGCAGCTTGGGAGCCCTGTACTGAAAAGGGTTTGCACAGGGCATAGTTGGATGTGCCACTAGCTTCTGAATGAAAAACTTTGAAAATGGTAGAGTGCATTTGTCAATCACAAGTGTCATGCCAGTTTAATTTTCTACATATACAAACATACATACTTTATTTGTCATGTAGGTCGATAAAAGGCAGCTAAAAAGCTGATGTGGACCTACAAACTAAAGTGTATCTACAAAATTTAAATAGTAATAATAACAACCTTGTGAATTTATGGTAAGTAAGAAAAGATGTAATACCAAGTAAGATAATCTACAGTTAATTGACTGTAGTGTTAAAAATAAATAAAAATAAATAGAAATAGTAAAATAACATTAATATATGTGATTTACAATGTCTTTATTTATTCCCTGCAAACCATTAAATGTAATTTTATCTAAAATGTCAGATTTTGCTTTAAGAGTAGATTTAAAAGAAACAATGTTTGGTTTGCTCTTTAAGTATGTGGGTAAGTTATTCCATAGAATAGACGCATGGTGAGAGAAGGAAGATCAACGGAAGTCGCTTTTAGGGCGTTGCACGGATAGTTTCAGACTGTCCCTTAGATTTCTCAATGGAGAGTGTTTAATAAATAGAGCTTATACCAACCGGAGCTCTATTATAAAATGCCTGATAATAATAATAATATAAATAATAATAAAATTATTTAACGTGGTCAGAACGCTTAGCTAAAAGCTAGTTTACAGGTACGCCACGAAATAAAAAGAAAAAAGGAAATTATAAAGCCTTGTGAAGGTATATAAATTTAAATAAATTAAGAATTAAGAACTAGAATATATAAAATGTAAAATGTAATCATTAAAAACAGGCTAATATTAAAATATAAGAATTTAATAATGTAGTCAACGAGTTGAAATATAATTAAAAATAGATCCTTACCGCGCTAGAGTCCCGTGAGATCTAATGTTTTTAAGTAATTTTTAAAACTAGTAAATGTCTGTATCTTTCGAGACTCGTCCGGTAAAGCGTTCCATAGTTTCGATGCAGCATATCTCCATGATCTTAACCCGAAGGTTGTTGATTTTACTTTTGGGAGGTCCAGTATTGTGGTGCCCCTAAGATTATAAGTGGAGCACCTAACTGTTATAAGATCACGTAAGCTTTTTGGTCCTGCATCACTAGTTAATATCTTAAAGACAGTGGACAAAATTTTCGCTAATCGCTGTTCACGAAGACTTGAGAGACCGATACGCTTACAAAGTTCCTCATAAGGCGAGGACTTATCTCTAAAAACAAAACGGAGCGCACGTTTGTTCACCAACTCTAACTTGTCAGCTGATTTCTTACTACAGAAGTGCCACGTTTCGGAGCAGTAATTAAAGTGTGGTAAAATGAAGGCTTTGTAAAGATCCCTTCTAGTCTCGAAAGACAACATTTTCTGCATCCTTTTTAACACAGCCACCTGTTGACTGACTTTTCTACATATTTTAGCAATGTGGTTTTCAAAATTCAATTTATCATCGATTGTCACGCCAAGAAGTTCCATTGTGTTGGATATGGGAAGTGGTGACTCCTCACACTTAAACACTGGTTCATCAGTTCCTTTGTGTTTTCCCAACACCATTGCCTGGTATTTTGAACTGTTCCTCTTCATACCATTACGCGCGAACCATATATCAGCACTAATAAGATCGTTGTTGATTGTTTCTTCAATTTTGGAGAGTTGATTGTCGGCGTAAAAGATTTGAGTGTCATCAGCGTAAGTGGACAGAGTGCACTTCTCGATGACATATGAAAGATCGTTCATGAAGATGTTAAATAGTAAAGGGCCGAGGATGGATCCCTGTGGTATAAGATATGGTTGCAATCCTCTTTTTGTAGATGTATGATAAGGACTTCCATTTTGTTGCTGCCAGGACTTCACTGTTGGGAGTAGATTCCTTTAGGTTAAAAATAAATCTCGTTGCTTCAATGTGAATGTCCTCTAGGGTCTGAAGTGACTTTGAAGATCCCCGTAGTGCAATTGAATATGTAACAATTGGAATGATACCTTTGAAATAAATTGACTCTAAGATGCTTGACTCTAAGATTGTTGAGTCCTTTTAAGTGTTTGAGTTTCTTCACTCTTGCTGAAAAACGCTTGCTCAAAGATTTTACATGTGGCGACCAAGAGAGTTTATTATTGATAAGAATCCCTAAACATGTAGCTTTGGAAACAAACGACAACTCATTTTTGCCTAAACAAATTTTCTGTAAGGGTCAAATGAATTTTAATTTTGATAACAACATTAGTTCAGTTTTGCAGGATGAATAGTCATGAAGTTATCTGTGGCCCATTTGTTTAAGTTGATGATCCCTCTCTGTATCTTAGATAAGACTTCATCAACAGTATTTCCAATGCAGAAAACTGTAGTATCATCTGCAAACATTTCAATGGAAGGGTTCGTTGTGGCTCTGGGCAGACCATTTGAGTAATTGCTGTAGCCATGCCTTTCTAGGTTTTCTCCTATAATTTGCACTTTGTATTTATACCCCATTGTTATTATCTTTATGACGGAATCTTCACCCAAAATTTGTTAATTTTTTAAGGAACCTTTACCATGCAGTGAAGTTCAGTATGTTTGAGAATCAGTCATGTCTTTCACCACGATTTGAAACTTATTATTAACTGAATCTTTTGTATTTCTCCTGTAGTGGTGGAATTAGTCGTAATTGGGTCGGAGTGCCAAGAAAAATGTTTAAACCAGGCAAAAAGGATTCTAAATGTGTGTGTGTCAAGACTACTGGCCCATCAAGTGAGAGTGGTGAAGGAAATGATGGTGACTTGAATAATCCTATAATGAAGCAGTATTCAGGGTGTGGCAAATATGATGTCTCCTGTAAACTTTAATCTTTTTGGACTTCAAGAAATTGATCTTCAGTGTTATCTGCTTTTATTCAATTTAAGCCCTTAGCTATATAGATTTCTTGAACTAAATTTAGGTGATGGTTTTCTGTGCAAATGTATATTTAAATTAATGAGAGCAGTGCTGTATTAGTGATTGTGTAGTGCACAGTTGAATTATACTTGAATAATTTTTATGTTAAATTAACTTAGATGCATTGTCACTAGATTAAGTTTGTCATGGATGGCACAGGATTACTAATTAAGTAATCATACAATTTTTTAATTGAAGTTTTCAGTATAGGATGTATTATATTTTTTGCTAGAAATGCAGCAAATTATTTCAGTCTTGCACTGTCTGTACCATACATTACCTCGCCCGTTGTTAGAATCTTTAATTTTAACATGATTAAAAAATTGTCCATTAACTGTTTCACAGCTCAAGCTTGAAAGTTAGGTATGTCCAAAGGAATCTTACCATAGTTTATAATTTGCTCAATGCCAGCATCTTGAATGTGAGGTGAAAGCTGGAGCTGGAAGCGGGAAATTAGAGGATGGAAGATTTTGTGTTTTTATTGAGCTGGATCATAAAATAACACATGGTGTCTTATTTTTTTCATTAGTTTTCTTTTTTTCTGAGATCCTTGAGCCATCATACACACTTCAACTTTTGGAGATGGTGACACCATTGTTCTTTACCCACACCATCCCTTAAATCTGCTGGCAGATAAAACAATGGGTCATTCTTATTCCCAGAACCACTTGAAAACTTGAATACTATACTGTAACTTAGTTCTTTTGCTAGAGTAAAACTCTGCGTCAGTGTGCGTTTACTTATTACATATGTGTTATCGACCAAGCGTGAGGTCAAGATGGCTGAATATTGGCCGAGTTCTTTTTTTTCCTTTTTTAAGGACCGAGACAAAGTCTAGGTTTATAAAAACGTAAAAAAAGAAAGTGGCCAAAAATATAGCCATCTTGACCGAACAATCTTGGTCAATGAAGAATTTATCATATAGCAAAAAGATTTCGCTTCACTAAGAATCAACAATGACTTTTTTATTTTGAGAGCCAGGGGAGAAAGCCAACTGTGTAGCGCAATAAACCTACGAGGATCGTTCAGTTTTTTTCTGTCTTTTACCGCTGTTTGTGACTTCGTTGCCGATATCGTCCAAAAGCTACAAACTTTGTAAGTCCGCTCCACGCACTTTTTTCCTGCGTTGGATTTAAGCCTACGGGCGCTGCGAGCGATGTAATAATAGTTCTCATTGTTTCCAGTGGGGTTGATTGGAGTAGCAACAGCACTCATAATTTAGACAGTCTTATTTTGGAGCCCAGACTTACTCGATGTAAAGATGTCCTCTCAGCCTGGAGACAACAGGAGACAGCTATGCTACCGGGCCCAATCAACAGAGGCAATCATGGCGGACTTTCATCAAGGAAGCTAGCTAATCTGCTTTTACCTATCTCTTTCATTTTTATGTGTTATATTTTGAGCTGTTTTCCTTGGAGTTATGGCCGAGTTTCAGGCAGTGATAATGGCGGCTGGCACTGGGTCTCGTATGTTTCCTTTGACTGAGAAAATCCCTAAAGCCTTGTTACCTGTTGGAAATTTGCCTCTGATATGGTACCCAATTAATTTGCTCGATAAAGCAGGATTTGAAGGTAAGACGCGAAGCTCTGAGTGATTTGATCTCAGAAAATGGTCAAATTTATCTCGCTTAGTAAAATTTGTGACATCCTTTGTGCTATTTAAGAAAATTGTTAATTTTTGCGAAAATAAATATAGACACGTTTCTACACGTGCTGAAACTTTCCTAGAAAGCTTTGAAATCCAGAAATTTTTTAACCCATCCGAAACTAAATAGTGTAAACTCCCCTTATTGTTGTACAGAAAGAATTTTAGTCACAGGGTTTTCAGTACCCTGCTGGCAGAGTTGTTAATTTGTTAACCTCCCCTACGGTCCGTGTAAAATTAGAACATAGCTAGCAGAACCGCGCAATGAAATTCAATATTTGTAAGTGTGCTCAAAATCCTGATAGTGCACGCTGACAGCGTCAGCAAATCGCTTCGCCAGAAATTTTTTTTTCGTGCGAGCGGCCGATTGTTAGCGCAGGAAAAATAATATATTTTGCGACAATAACAGATACAAACAGAAACTCGGCCTACTAGTCCGAAAACGAAGACAATGTTTCGACCTTTTCCCTTGGGCTAGAGTTCTTAAATGAGGCAGAAAAAGAGAAAAACAAAGGAAAAGGAGACTCGGCATCAGCGCTGTCACGATTCGCTTCAACTGATATTGTTGTCCATTTTTCCCGTCGGAGTTGATGCACAATTCTACTGGCTATGTTCTAAAACAATTGGTTCATGCTTTCAGCTGTGCACTATCGAGTTATGGAGCACGTGGGAAGTTTGGAGCGCACTCAAGAAGCTAGAGTTGCCCTCGGCTATCGCCTCGGGCAACTCTTACGCTTCTTTCATGCTCTCCAAACTTCCCGCGTGCTCCATAACTTGATAGTGCACGCTAAAGCATGAACCAATTGTTAAATAAAGTCCTCTGCACTCGGCCTGTTAAATCTTCTTCGAACATGCACGGCCTGTTGCTTAGAAACAAATTAGTTCCTGGTAGTACTCGGCCAACTAAATAGGATGCGTGCGCATAAAAATGTGCTTAAAACAGGTTCTGACCGGTTGTGCAAATCAGATTATCCACAAACTTGGATAATTCCCAGGCGCATTCTTGAAGAAGATTTAACAGGCCGAGCGCAGAGGACTTTATTTTTATGTGGACTGTAGGGGAAGTTAACAAATAAATGCCTCTGCCAGCAGGGTAGGTTTTCAGTAAAATTAGGTTTCTGCCACTTCCTGAATGAATGATTGAATGACTTTACTGGATTACACAATTACTGGGAAAACCAGTAGTTTTCATTGTGGTCCTCTAAAAGTACAAAATTAAATAGAAAAAATACGAAGAAAAATACAATTAGAAATTAAAAATTCATTAAAAATTTCTGCTTATGATGAAATTATCCACTCTAGCATTTCAATCTATATATTTCTTGCATAGTTGATTTGTAAATTTACAAAGGGAGGTGAGACCCCTTGTAGTAATGTCTTGGTTGTTCC
>NC_142529.1:13988300-14098300 GCF_964205215.1 Stylophora pistillata
CATTTCTCAAAGGCTGGTACAAGACTATGTACAATCTATGGGAGGTGTCTGCTGTTTCAATCAACAAACCTCTGCTCTTGTCAGCTGCAGGAGCTAGGCAGAGGTATTCATCGTATCTTGATGAACAAAAGAGGAAGAAAACCTCTGAGGGTGTAGAACTGAAGCGAAAGGAGCTAGTCAATGAACTTGACAAACTTAAAAAGAAAAGAAGGCATTTAGAAACTGATGTTGATGGTCCTGTTAAATCGGCAGATGAGTTTGCACAGAAAGCAGAGGATACTGGGAAACTTGAATGTGTGGATTACAAAGTCAAATAGTTTGAGGAGAACTGCAAAAGAAAAGGAGATGACTCACGAAGACATTGAGGACAAAATTGCAAATGTTGTGGCTGAACTAAAAAAAGACATAGATTTTGACTTGTCTGTTTTAGCCTGGTGCAATCGCTACTATGAGAAGCTGAACATCCTTTGAATTTGCAGTGCATGGAGTCCTTTAAAAATTGAAAATATGTCCTTGAAAGTCCTTGAAAAGTCCTTGAATTTTTAGTCCAAAAAAGCGTACGAACCCTGTTACAGTTGTCCAGGAAAGAACCACTTGCAATACTAGCATTGTAGATGTGGGTAAGAGATAGAGCGACAGCATTCAAAGCTTGCTTTAAGGATTTAATTCCAGTTCCATCAAGTCCTGTGGCTTTATTATCAGGAATGTTCTTAAGATCTTCAACCACCTGTTTCACACTAATTGGCAGGGTGTGGAATATGGCTAGATCTGTTAAGATTTTGTTATAACATTTTTAAGTCCCCTCCTTTATGAAGTAAAAAACCTCTGATTCCATCATAAACAGTTAATTATTAAAGCAGTTATTGAAACTGCCATTAGACAGTCTTGTCTACTGCCACTGATTGCCTCTTAAACCAGTCTACTGATCTTATACCCTGGTGAATGAAATTTGAGCTCTCTGATGATATCAGTGCTCATACTGTAGTAAGAATTACCTACTTGTACATGATGCTTTATCACTGCTCCTTGATGATGCTGCCAGAGGCCTATCTGAAGGCAGTGAAGTGCACACCGAGGAGAGTTCATAATCTTCCATATGATGCAAAAGTAGGTTTCAGAGTGTGAAAACCTCTTTCATTGCTCCTATTCCTTGTCTATACCCAGCTTCCAGTTTATGACTTTCTTGGTTGGTTCTGTTGAACTTTGGTGGGTCTCCTAGAAGGGTAGAACTGAAGCAGCTGTTGTAAAAATGTAGATTCATTTTAAAAAAGATCTGTGCTCTCAGAGGTGATCTTTAATCTAATCAGACTTCCTGCAGTATTAAGATCACCAAGCAGTATAAGATTCAAACAGGCATGACCACTCGTGTACATGTGTTACTCTTGATTTCGATTTTGACCCTCAATCTTCATGTGACGTGTTTGATTACACTTTTAAGTTCTCGTTTTTCAATGCATAATATATTCAGTGTTGGCCTTTGTTACGGCAAGTTCTTGTTTAAATCATTGCTTATTTCACTTGGCCCGTTCACGTCAGTAGGAGGAAATATCTGGAAGTTGTTAGTCCTTTTTTCATTTTCATTTCGTTTGTCAATTTTGTTAGATCTATTGTAATTTTTTCTTCTAGTTGAACCATCATTATTTTTCATCATTTTCATCATCACTTTCTACATGATTAGATGCGTTTAATTTACTCTTTGACAGTGAACAAGGAATAAATTTTCTCTTTAAAATCAACTCTTGGCTGGAGTCTACAAGCAGTCCATCAATAGTGTGGCTTAAGTTATGCACTTAAGAATTACAAGTTCAATCAAGTCCATTCCTGTTTGAGTTCTGTTTCTTCAGACCTGTAATTGAGCTTCTCATCTCAACTTTGAAAGTTTTGATGTTTTCATAGCTTTATTGCAATGTAGTGCTCCTATGCCATCTGGAAGATCCGCCTCTGTCTGTTGAGTTTCAGCTCAACATTTCAACAAAGTGCTGCTTCTGTTGATCAGGGATTTTCATTCTTTTGCTTACTGGCATCTCAAATAGTTTTACATGTGAAAGCAGTGTTTTTTTTATTCTGGTTGAATCCCCCTCTCCCTTCTACTTATCATTCTTTTTAATCATAACCTCACTTATGTGCAAAACCAACCAAGATGGAATTGCTTATAATCCATAATAATAATAATGATAATGATGATAATAATAATAATAATAATAATAATAATGATAATAATAATAATTGACCTGTTGTCACCTTCAGTTGATAAAATAATGTTTGCACAACTAAGGTGGAGCTCTGAACTTGCTTTGTCTTCAGTGTTGGGTAGCACTTTAGTCATTGTTGCCTTAGTGGAAAGGTGATCGTAGTGGAGAGAGTGATGCAAGAACAAAAGAAATGATTTTCTGCAAGAACAGGAAAAAAACTAGTCATAAAGGAGGCATCTGTTTAAGAGAGGTGGCTGTTGGAGATTGAACTATGAACTTTTTGCTCATGAATAAATCACACATATATAGTGTACTCTAATGTTTTGTGGGATTTGAGAACATATAAGATTTTATATTGGAATAGTTATAGCAGCCAGAATCAACATGTGGATGCTCTTCTGGTTACTTTTGCAGAGATAATTATTGTAGTGTTAGACTCAGCCTTGCCGAGATTTCACCAGCTTCTGCCAATTGTCTGTAATCCTAAACTGAAGCTTGATTTTGTAACCATTCCGGATGATGCAGATATGGGCACTGCTGATTCTCTAAGATATATCAAGGACAAAATAGAGGTCAGTGCAGAGGTCTGTGCAGGATTTCATGAGACAAGTAACAATTTTCACTGTTTTTTGTTTTGTACTTGTTATGAAAGTTTGCACTGATCATGATCATTGATGATCAGTCATTGCTATTTAGACCGTGTTCATTTTAGGACTCAATCTTTTTCAGTATAATTAGGAAAGGAAAGTTGCAGACAATATATAGCATCAATGGTGACTTTCTCTCTTCCAGAAAGATGTTTTTGTTGTAAGCTGTGATCTTGTGACAGACATTGCTCTTCATCATCTTGCTGATATTCACAGGAGTCATGACGCAACTGTCAGTGCTTTTCTAGCTCCTGTTCTTCAAACAAGTGCTGATAGAGAATTTGCCAACAACCCCAAAGCCAAGAAGAAGACGGATAACACAGGTACAACTTACTATCTCCAATTATTGTGATCTTTCTGGCACAATTATTTTAAGTTTTTTTATTAGGAAAAAGGTTGCTCATATCAAAAATGTTCTGTTAATTTGATATAAAAATAGGTTAATATAAAAGATCCACCTTGCAGCCCCTAATGAGTTACCCTTGGGGTTTCATTAAAGCTAAAAGGGCCAGGCACTAGGCAAATTGACCAGGTGTGAGGACAGTTTTGCCCACCTAGTTTGACCATTTGGAGGAAAGTTTATCTTATATACAGAAGTTCAGTTCAAAAAGTTTTGCTCGCCTGTGAAAACCAGTTGCCCTACTGCTGGAAATGTTAATGAAACCACTGTACCAGTGTTAACAAAATAAGTTTAAAAGAGGAGTTTTATGGTTCATGAAGTCCACATGAATGGAAGTTTGGTTGGATAAAAGAAATATTGTTAAGTTCTTCACAAGCAATCAAATTATAATGTCAGTGATATTGAGCTTGGTAGCAGATGTACACTTGGTGATTAAATTGAGTCAACTCTACTTCGGGGAGTCAAGATGATAAATTGTAAGGACAGAACAAATACAAATGACTGGAATTAGAGCTTGGTTGGTAGAATATTACAAAACTACAGTCTTATAAATGAAATCAATTTACAGGAACAAAGAAACAAATATGAAACACCCGATTGAGGTTAAACTGTCTCTGTGTAAATTACATGGTTTAGTTTCTGTAGTAAGAGTAATAACTTACTCCATCTCTGATGCTCTGACTTCTTTATTTGTAACAGATCAACATGACTACATTAGCATTGATTCTAGAGAAAGCAGGCTGTTATTCTTTGCATCAGAAGCAGATCTTGATGAAACCTTAGTGATTAGAAAACCACTTTTAAAAAGGTAAGGTATTAGGTGTTATTAGTGGAGTTGAATTGAAATTTGTACACAAAATACCTAGTGTCCCTTGCCTTTGGCAAGCAATAAGTACCTGATATCATCCCTTGACTCATTAACCTTTATTTTGTTTTAGATATCCTTGCATCAACATTGTGAAAAATTTAATGGATGCTCATTTATACATAATAAAGAAATGGATTGTTGACTACTTAGCAGAAAACAAGTGAGATTCTCTGGATTATTAAAGAATGTTTATTAAGACTCATTGCAGCAATATACAGAATGGCTGAATTACATAGCTATTTACAAACCTTTTATAATACTAAAATATAATACAATAAATCCAATAATACTAAAAGACATAATTGTACAAGCCACTAGGTATATTTATGTGTGACAAACTCTTGCGTGCGCTTGGTCCTACAAGTAGGACGTGTGGAGCAGCTAATGCCAGATCTAAGATTATAATTATGCACAACCTCTTCCTGTTTGGGGAGCATAAAATGCAAGGGGTGAGTCTCATTCCGGAGTCTATCAATATAAACCTGGCATAGATGAGTGCGTCTGTCATTTAGAATTGTTCAATTAAGGACATTTAATGCCTCGGTGTAATTCATTAAAGGAAAAATGATGCACATAGCCCTTTTCTGAATGCTCTCAATCTTGTAAGATAGAAAATCTGGTATATTTTGGCGGACAGGGGCAGCATATTCTAGAACAGGACGAAGAATGGTTTTATAAACCTTAGCCAGTGAAGTTGGAGGTGCACCTACCCTTAAAGAGTAAAGCCTTCTATTTCCCTTTTGTACTATAACTTCTACATAATAATTACATTCAGGTCATTGCTTACATAAATGCCCAGCAACTTATATGTCGTGACTCTCTCAACTGTGTTACTACCAATTACTATAGGATTCACAATAAAATTATGATTTTTCCATAAGGTCGTAGTAGTAGTGTTTGGTGTCAGGTTGTAATTAGTACCCGCTTTTGTATTACATCATACTGTAGATATTTTATTCATCTACATGTCTGTTATATAATTACTCGCGTTCTGTTACTCATTGATTGAAGATGGCATAAGCATGCTGAAACATGTCTCTCAAAAAAGTTGTCTATTTCTTACAAAATTGTGATTACTCATAAAATTAATCAGCATTTCCTTGCATTTATATTAAAAGAGCAGAACATACTAAAAGCCGAATATATTAAAAGAGCGGAAACAGTAGAAACATTCAAAACTAGGCTCAAGACATTTTTGTTTAAAAAACATTATTGTTAATTAATTACTTATTCTTATGTCTTAATAATCTGTTGTTAGGTGCATTGAGATTAGAAATGCACCCTATAAGCATCTATTTATTATTATTATTATTATTCATTTAGTAGGGTTCAATTTCATTCTGTGATGTTAAGAAAAGGCATAGATATCATTTGTAACAAAATTGAGTAGGCTGGCACTGTTCCTGGGGATTATTTCAAGGGCTGTGGTGTCATCAACAAACTTTATTCTAAGGTTCCAAGAGCGCAATAAATTATTTGTCATGATTGTAAACAAAATGACTCCTAACCTAGTGCCGGCTGTGGTATACCGCCTTTGGGAGTTTTCCACTCAGATATAATGTTGTCAATCCTTACAGCCTGAGTCCTGTTACACAGAAAGGCAATTATCTAATTTACTAGAACAGGGTGCACATTCATGTTCCTTAGCTCGTCAATCAGCACATTGTGATCAATCATATCAAAACCTTTAGAGTAGTCACCAAAAAAAAAAGCCTAGCACCACAACTCCCTGTATCCACTGTCTCATATACAGCCTCTAGCAAATAGACTAATGCATCAGTGGTGGAATGTCCTACTCGAGCAAACTGACGAGTGTCGATTATAGCTGCATTGTATTCAAGGTTTATCCTATATACTGTAATTCTAATTTGGATAGAAAAGCCTTGCTGTAAGGTCACTTGTTGCCTAATGCCTTCATAGTATGTTAACTGCTTATTGAGTTATAAATCACCTCAAATCAAAGATAAAAGGAGTAACCAGTGGGTGAAGAAGCTAGAAAAACTCAGAGCCTAAGTGGCTTCGAAGCTTAGTTGGAAACATTTTACTAGTTCCAGAGATCTTATTTTCCTATTGTTTTGATTTTCAAATGTTACTTTTTGAATATAACCTTGGATCTATCTTGTAGGTCAGTCAGTTCAATAAAAGGGGAGCTTATTCCCTTTTTGGTGAACAAACAGTTTCAGAAAAACAAGAAAGTGAACAATGTAGATCCAAAATCTGGTGGCACAGTTGTAGAGGAATTGTATAGTGGCAGACCAGGTAAGAGTTGATTAGTGACACATAATTATTAGCTGGTTTGCTATGATTTATTTGAGAGGCCAACACATACTTACCCCCAGTCATCCAAGTGAGAATTATCTTGTGTAACAATAACACTCGCATGAACTTCCTTGTCAAAAGCCTCCTTTTAATTCTAAGAGCTTCTGAACCAGGAGCAATGAACAATTTTTAGCTGTTAATATTTGTTTTGGTTTTGTTCAGATATCTATGACTTTGCCAAAGAGGATGATATTATGTCATATACAAGACAACTGTCATCATGGAGTGGCACACTGACAGACATTGATCACACTAACAGCATCAGATGCCATACCTATGTCATGGAAAATGGAATCTGCTTGCGAACAAACACTGTTCCACTTTATATGGAGGCAAACAGACAGGTCTAGAATTTTCTTAAATCACTAATTATCTTGTCCATTTTTTTATTCTTTTAATTGTTCCAAACTCATAAGTGGTAATTAACTCTAATTCCCAAATTTTTATTTATTTCAAGCTATCATTGACACTCTTTAAAAAGACTGGCACATAACCTCCCACAAGAGGTTTGGGATAAAGTTTTTGGATTTTCTATTTTTTTTCAAGTGAGTTTCCTGTCACTGCATTTCAGATATCATTATCTGGCCAGAAATCTCCAATTTTCAGAGAGTAAGAAATTATAATTTTAAGAATGCAGACTCTTTTAAAGTTGTTCCACATACCATGCTGCAAGACAGAATATGAATTTGTAGTTACCTGGCCATCTTGTGAAGTGATCTGTTAGCCAACAGAATATTTGATTGATTGAATGGTCTGAATTTCTGTCTCTGTGGCTGATAGAAGGTCTGGTTAGCAGATTGACAAATCAAATTAAAGATGGGTTAGTTGTCTGTTTACTGGTCTTTATGAGGTTTCTATAAAGCTCTAAGTGTTAAATTGGAATTTCTCATAGAGATGCTGTTAATTTTTTCAGATACCAAAGCTTCTTCCAGGGTTTACAGGCAAGGAGATTACTCTTGTTCACCCACTGGCTACAATTAAGCCGAAATCACAGGTATATAACATGTCAGGCAGTCAAAAGAGAGGTTGGGTATTCTTAGAGATAAAGATGCCATGAAGCAGTAGAGCTGTTGTGATATGATTTAACCCTCCTGCACTTAAACACATGCATTTGCAATTGTTTCCATCCTGCATCTGACAAAATCAATTAAAATTTGGTCACCAAAGTTTGTTGCTCTTAATTTAAAATTTTTGTTTAAGCCTTCCCACCACAGAAAAAGAATCTTTGTTTTCCAGGTGGGAAATGATTGCATGGTTGATGAGAGTGTATCTATTGGAGAGAAAGTTTCAATAAAGAAATCTGTCATAGGAAAACATACAGTGATTGGAGAAAGGGTCAAGATAAGCAATTCTGTGATTATGGATCATGTCACAATCATGGAAGGGTAAGGATGGCATTGTCAGGGGTTCACTCTACCCTGTAACCATTTGTTGATAAAGCTACCAGTGGACAGTTGTTAAATAATCTGGAAATCTAAACTGTTAAGAATGGTTTCATACTGAATACATATAAATTTGTGCTTTTAAATGTGTTTGCATGTCTTTTATCTTGAAATACTTTTCCCGACTTAATGTGGTTGAATACCCTTAAACTATAGTAGAATATTTATATTTTGATATTAAGATGATGTAGTGGACAGGATGAGTGACCAGGCCCTGATAAAGAATGTAATTTTTTTTTTCTGTCATTAGTTGCAATATACAGGGTAGTATTATATGTACAAATGCACATATCAAGAAGAATGTTAGTCTCAAAGATTGTCAAGTTGGAGACTCTCACACCATTTCAGAAGGAGGTTTGTATTTTGTTACCTGTTTTATTACTAAACGTGACAGTTTCTGATTGCCATAGGTGTTCAATGTTGCACTCAGGTGCTGTTTTACAAGGTTTTACATTGAGTCAGATGGAGTAAGCTTCAGTTTGGAGCTTTCACGTGAAGTGTGATTTGACTCATTGAAGGAAAAAATTGTTTAACTCGACACTAACAGAAATATATGTAATATCAAACTCAAATAATCCTTCTTTTATTTTTTGATCATGGATTGTTGTGACATGGAGCATTTTTACAGAAAATGTCATTTACACAATTTTTCTAGAGTAGTCGTAAAGGGGGCCATCATTGGTACCCCTTCTGAGAAGTAGTGAAGTAGTTAACAATATTACTAGATAAGCTTTTAGTTTACAGTGGGAAAATGTTATTTTGCTTCAGTCATATAATGACTGCATATTTATTTAAGTTTTTGACATTCTGTAGTGCATTCAAAACTATGTTAATTTGGAACCATCCCAAAAACTCAGCTGTTAGACATCTGCAGACCACCAAATGTTAGTGCTCAATGAAATAAGAGATTCCATTTGTTGCATATGACATGGTTTGTGGGACAATTTTACGGCATTGTGAGTCCCTTTTTAATCTTTTTAACTTCTGTTTTATTTTCCCAATTTTTTCCCAGCTGATTTGAAGGGAGAAGCACTGATTGCTGAGCAAATGATGAACTTTGAATAGCAAAAACAACCAGAGTATGATGGTTTTAAATTGAAGAAACAGTATCATTTTGATGTCTGCAAAAAAGAACACATTGGAATTGTTTTACACAGGGATTCCCATCTGGGACTCCCAAGCTGACTTAGTAAATAAATATACTGTTATCTGAATGAATTTGATTTTCTTCTTGGCAGTCATAATGTTACTCTAAGGTATGTACTATTTAACACAGAATTCCAGATTGTGTTAGATGTAATTCTGCCAATGGGAATTCAAGGAGACCCCTTGTGACCATGGTACAAAATGTTTGGCCTATTCCAGACTCTTGCTCTGAGGAGAAAAGGGGAAAAGCAGGTGATCTGTATTTGGCAGCTGCCAAGGAAAACTCCATCTTTTGCCCACCCACGTTTTTGGCATATTGGAGAATGACACAGGCATCCAGGTGTTTTACTGTTGAGATTATTTTTAAATTCTCAGCTCTCAGAAAAGAACTCAACTTTTAACTTCCGCCACCAAAATGAAACAAGTTCTTTTTGCAATATGTTTGCCTTTCAAACAACTGAACTCAAGCTTATTGATGTCCCTTTTCATTAAAAAGAAAACTTCAGTGTTGATAAACCTAGTTACCATGTGAACATGAAATTGTTATTATCATATGAAAAGAATGATATTAACAGTACCTTTGCCAACTTTGTTAATATCTGCATGGTCAACAGTTTTTGTCATCTATGGAAGAGATTATTAAAGAAAAACCCAGCATGCATGGTTAAAGTAATATTGATTTAAAAAGCATTCATTTGGAGTTTTTTACACTTTATTATTTTGGTCCTGTGGCATGTATGGTTGTAGTGTGAAAAGTTAAAGGGAACATGGATCAAACAAACTTGTTATACTTCGATGTCCACTTTATTTGGAGAACCAAAGTAAAGGTTTCAAGTTTCATTTATATGAACACAGCATTCATTATATTTAGGCTTTTATACATAGAGCTTTGAAGAGTAAGTTTGTCAAAGCACTAGTTTGGGATAATTTAAAGAAATCGACAGTTGTTTTAATGTAGAATCTAGTATACTTTATTGGAAACAGTTTTTAGCTTAAAAGTCTGCACTGTAATCAATATGCAACAGTTCTTCAGACACATTACCTCTTTTTGAGAACCAGTTTTATCAAAAATTTTTCCACATTGTTTAAACACTTAATTAAATATATAATGTTTTCAAACACTCCAACCTGAAGAAGGAGCTGTATACATTAGAAAAGGGTAGGACTTGTCTATGTGGAAGCACTCTGCCCTAATTCATGTTCTGTCAATTTTCTTGAAGTTAAAACTTTATAACTTATGTAAATTTTTCCCTCTGCTACTGGTGAGATAAATTGCCTTGGATGACAAACAGGTCTCACTCTCAGAGCAAATACCTGAATTGGAATGGTCCTAAAACTTCTGCCCCCGATATTGTCCACTTAAAAATTTGCCTTTGAGCAAATGAAACATGATCTCTTCATTTCTCAATAAATGACAGTCATGTGACCAAGTTTTGCACAAGGCCTACTGCATCAGCACTTCCATGCATCACAAGATGGTATGTCTGGGACAGGGAAAAAACTCTTTAGAATTTAATTAAGAAAAGTTACAGCAAAATATTTACAGATTTCCTTCCCTGGGCTACCTAATTCATGAAAGTCCAGCACACAATTCCCTCTTTTCTTATCTTTATTCCTTCATGGTAAACAGCATCTTCACTGTATCCAGCACCTTTGTGGGGGTTTCATTAAGGGCCTCGGCACCCGGCAAATTGACCGGTTGTGAGAAAAGTTTTGCCACCTGGTTTGACGATCTGGAGGAAAGTTTATCTTAAAGAGAAGTTAAGTTGAAAAAGTTTGTGAAAACCAGGTGCCCTCCTGCCGAGAACATTAATGAAACCCCTGTCTTCATTGGGTCCAGCATCTTCATTGTATCCAGTATCTACTTTAGTTTTACTTTAATTCCAGCTCTCATAGACAAAAGAACACGCTTAAATCTCAGTTTTTGTGGTGAAATGAAGTCTGACTTTGAATCCCAATGCAAAGGAGGATAAAATCCCAGTTTCTATGTCACTTTTCGTAGTCCTGATTGTACAATCTTATTTTAGCAATTTAATACGGTGAATTCCATATCATACTTAAATTCAGTCAACAGTCGTTCACTCTTCCTCATCTCTGATTCCACTAAGAATTTCTTTGAGTATTCTGTTAAATTCCCCGGCATTGTCCACGTGTATGTCATGACCAGCATTTTTCACAATGAACACCTCCACCGAAGACTTTTCTCGGATGCATTTTATCTCGTAAGCTGTTCGATGGTCAATGAAGGTTGACGATCCATACATGATTGTCATTGGAGTGTCTTCGGGCAGATCTTTCACTCGTTTAATCATTGGTGATTTCGCCCACATGAGTAAAATATTCATGTTTCGAAAGGCATCTTCTCCTGAAGGTCTTTGAGCGTTGCAGTGGTAGATGTACTCTAGCATTGCTTTATCTTTCCACAATTCTGAGGCTCTCTTATTTGTATCATACTGCGCCAGACGAGCTAACAACGGCCCAAATGGACCAGCAGCTCTTAATGGAGAAAGCACGTTGCATATGTTGACGATAAAATTCCCAAAATTAACCCACCTTGGTAGTAAATCAATTCGCTGTTCCACATCAGGGTGTCTGTCGACAATTCCACCAGGTAAAATAGCAAATCCCCATGCGTCTGACAGGATCAAATGTGTGATTCTCGAAGGATACTTCAACGCATAAGCCATTGCTAAATAGCCTCCAAGGCTGTGGCCAAGGAGGATCATTTTTTCAAGCCCAATGACGTTCCTCCATTCCTCGATGTAATGAACAAATTTTTCTTCTGTTTCTTCGTCATTTTTCACTAATTCAGGCCTTGAACTTCGTCCAAAACCAGGCAAGTCGAAGGCATATACACTACGCTCTTCACTTAGGTCGTTAAAGTTTTGAGCCCACCAACAGACACCACCAGACAAGCCGTGTATCAAGACAAGAGGAGGTTGCTTCGATGGTGACAGATTTACTTGTACTGTCCATAAATCTACATCTTGTCCTACACGAATAAAACTTCCAACCCATGGTCGTTTTATTCGCTTAAGGATGCTGCACTCGGCATCTTGGAGCTGTTCCTTCGAAGTCGGAAGCCAGTAACCTGATATCCAATCCGAAATTGATTTTATAAGATCGCACATGGCGAGAATAACTATTAGGATAATTTCAGAAAACTAAAATCATTAAAAAGTTCGTCAATATTTGGTTTGGTTTATTTACATCAACATAATTTGAATTTAATAATAACACGTGATCTCGACTCCCGCCAAAAGCGACAGGTGGACTAAGCGGTTCGCGGTTTAGTAAGTAGGGCGCATTTTATTATTAATCCTGCGAAGAAGGAAAAAAATAGAATTATTTTCTGCTTTTTAATTTGATTAAAATGGGATTTTTACGCTTACACAAATCGCGTTATCGTTCAATTTGTCGGTTGTAAAACGAGCAGGCTATATCACAGTTGGTTTTACTTCCCAGCGCACGAAAATAAACAAGTTTCTCTTGGTTCTTATTGACCAAGCCTGTTCTATCAAGATGGCTGGGTGTAAGCCTCGTTTTTTTTTACGTTTTTGTTTTATTTATTATTTTTCCTTTGCCACTGCAGTGTCTGCTAAGTGAGGGTTTTTCTCCCGCGGCAAAATAGACCTGAAGCCACACCCTGGTTGGTTCCTTATGAAATTGTGTTTACATCTCTCTTTAGTATCTACACAATCAGTGATCTTGGCGTTTCAAGCAAACTGATTGGTTTGCTATCTCGGGCTAATTAGTATATACTGAAACAGTGGATAGCGTTGAAGGCGCGCTCTGATTGGCTACTCAAACTCCGAATATCCTTTGCTATTTACCTCCGAGCAACTCGGGAAAAAATGGCGTGCCGGTTTGCATCCGTGACAAGCGAAGAAATCACTCAAATAACGACGAAGCAGTCCCTGAAAACACAGAAAGCGACTAAATTTGGTTTGGCCGTGTTTAAAGATAATGGTAACCGGGAGTTTATCGATAAAAACCAATGAAAAAGGTTTTGTTTACAAATGCAAATTAATCTTGCGTAACCTCACTTGTTCACTTGAAAATAAAAGTTAAATGGTATTTTTCAGAGAATGGTTTCAAATACAGAAAGAGTTTGCAACACCATTTGAAGAAATGTCGCCACCAGAGCTAAACAAATGTCTTCAGAAATTTTATCTGTCAGCGAAAAAACGAAACGGCAGGTTTTACATAAAAAAATCACTTACCGCGATCCGAGCCACGTTGGATCGTTACGAGCGGGAAAATGTTGGAATTGTTGCTGGAATGTATGAATTAAAATCAGTTTTTGGTGGAGTATATTATCTCACTGTTTTAGTATATACTAAAACAACTATTCACCTCAGTGTCGGTGGTTAGCGGTGAATATTTACCACGCCGCTTCGCGGCTCGGTAAATATCCACCACTAACCACCTCCACTTCTGTGAATAGTCAACAATGTACACCTCTGAGCGAGTGGATAATGTGAAAAAAAAAATGGCGGGCGTAGACTCGCGTTTCGCTAAAGTTTCAGAAGTAGAAATTGCCTTTAAATGGCTTCCTTTTAATTTTGTCGAGATCACTTCGTGTGTATATACTAAAACAATTATTCTTTTCAATCTAGGTGAATAGTAGTTTCGGGAATATTTACCTCTCCGCTTCGCGGCTCGATAAATATTTAGTCACTATTCACCTCGATTTCAAGGAATAATTGTTAAATAGCCGAGATCCGGGCCTTCGTTTGCTGTGCATGATGGTCAAAGATATTGTGGCTACGAGCCACTAATTTATGTGCGGCGTTACGACGACAAGAAGAGGCGACTGTGGGCACTGGTCTCAGCGCGCAAGCTTTTCTCTCAAAACTTCAGCGAGTGGGGAAGACTTGTAAGAGAGATTCAGCACCGCGTTTACGTGAAACGTGAACGGCAAGAGAGACAAAGAACCCTTGTTTTTCTCGCCATTTACCGTTTCTACGTCATAGTCACCTGTTTCGCGTTTGCCATGTAGGTAAGATTTTCTTCTTTTTTTCTCTCACAGAGTAGAAATTAATTGCCGGATAAAGGACACCAAACTTATTCCTTGTAAGTCATACAAGAGCACCTTCAAATCCACCATGACGTGAGCTCACGCGAAACTAAAGCAGTAGGGTACACGCTATTTTACGCGAAACGTGAAAGGGCGAGCTGACATTTGCCGTTTTATGTAATTAAACGCGTTGCTGATTCTCTCTGTACATGAAAAGCGCCGGTGAACGCCATGCATAGCAATTTGAGATACCATAACAATTAGATTTAGCGCCCTCCCTCCAATAAGTGCCCCTTTCTAATAACTGGTTTTTGCTAAAAGGGAGCCCCATTCTAATAAGCGCCTCCATTGAGTAAGCACTTTCATTGCAATAAGCGCCCCTAAGTAAAGCCTCATTATAAAAACAGTAGTCTACGTCTCAGTCTCTTGACTATTCACGTGAGTGCACAGTTCCTTCAAACGAATGATCTTGTCTCAAAACTTTGTGGCGATTGCTCTGCTGATCGTCATGACGAGGAAGCCTCTAGGGACAACAGGTTAGTTTTCAAGTCTCCTTGATCCTTCTCAAAGAAACATCAAAGCTTTTGCTCTTTTTCAAAAAGGTATTAAGCATCCTGTCCCAAATAAGTGCCCTCCCTTGAGGTATCAAAATTAAAGTAAATAAGCGCCCCTAGCGCTAAATCGGATCATCACGGTATTTGAAATGAACTAGCAGTGGATACCTTTTACAGAATGGGACAATCTAGTTTCGCTGCTTTTAAGTCATTATGGTCATGCTGAGGGATGTTTCCAGGAAACGAGTTAGAGGTCAGAAACGAGTGAGGACCCATAGTGAAATACCACATGAGGTCAAAACATGTGGCTGAAAGACTTGAAAGCCGCAGAATTTGATACCTCCCTGCTCGCAGCTGAAATCAGGTCGTAGTAAATTTTTTGTTTTTTTTTTTAGCTTTGGGTCTCGTAAGTATTTCACTGAAAACCCAGACCTTAGACTGCAGAGAAACTCAGACCCCTAGATGTCTCAAAATGTAACCCCCCCCCTCCCCATAAAAACTCAGATCCCTCGGTGTCTCCAAAACCTTGATCCAAGAAAAACTTGGCTACTGGCAAGTACAGCAGCGTAAAGTATGTGCGAGCCCCAATTTGAAAAAAATTGCAAAATTTTAGCGAATCGCCAAATTTTCGCCAATTTTCAAAGAACCCGATGTCCTACCCATTGGAGGTTCCAAATTTTGTCAGAACAAACACTCATATTTTCTTAACCATTTAGCTGTCATTATACGCAGGATATGTCTGAAATTTTACCGGAAAAAAAGTCTTTGTCCGCTCGTCTAGTTGGGCATGCGATAGCAGGATTTTCTCTGTCCATCTCACCCTTTTTCTTTCGAGGGAAGATAAATTTGAGCACTGCTTTTGTTCAAATGTCTGCGACTTGTATCCCGAGTCCGGTTATACTGGCAGAAAATTCAGCGAACGTATGGCTTCAACCGCGGGAAATTCTCCTTTCGTTATAAGTATTGAAGTCAGCACAAGAAGCGCAAGCTTCAACCAAAACGCAAAATATCAGCTGGAACAAACAAAGGTTCCTCCGTAGCAAGTCGCGCGAGATTTTTTACATTTCTTTTTAGAGCGAGACGGGTTTGTGCTGACGTATGAAACAATCAGGGAAGTTTTGGTCAAAGGATCTTAGTCTGATGCGACCGCCGACAAAATTTGGAAAGTGCGATAATTTTGCCAATTTTTGGTTTTCAAAAAGTTGGAAAACATTTAAATTCGCTCTAGTGTGACCCGGCCCTTATTCCGACTGTTGGCACGACTTCCAAATTGTTGGCTATCTTTAAATCAAGGGATGAGGAACGGAGGAATGAGTAGAAGGGAATGGGGAATCTTCAAATGGGAAATCTTTAAGGGCGAGAATCTTTAAAATGAAGAATCTTTCAAGTAGGGAATCTTTAAAATGGTGAATCTTTAAAATGGGCAACATTTGCAACCCAAAAGTTGAATTACGTCATATTTACATGGTAAAAAAAAAGAGAAATATATATATATATATATAGAGAGAGAGAGAGGGAGAGAGAGAGAGAGAGAGAGAGAGAGAGAGAGAGAGAGAGAGAGAGAGAGAGAGAGAGAGAGAGAGAGAGAGAGAGAGAGAGAGAGAGAGAGAGACAGAGAGAGACAGAGAGAGAGAGAGAGAGAGAGAGAGAGAGAGAGAGAGAGAGAGAGAGAGAGAGAGAGAGAGAGAGAGAGAGAGAGAGAGAGAGAGAGAGAGAGAGAGAGAGAGAGAGAGAGAGGATTAAACTTGGTGTCCGTGAAACAGTGCTCGATACAAATAGTTGAGCGGGTATAATGTGTGGTAGTAGGGTCTGTAGGGATGTATATGTAGTTGTTTTTTTTTCCAATTACCACACATTATATATATCAATCCCTACATAATTAAAGGAATTAAAACTATATCTACAAGCGCAAACTATTAAAATATGGAATCAGAAGTTTTATGCCCTAAGTCTTAACCCTTTGGTGACGGACCTCGTAAATATCGAAACCCGAGGAACGATGACGTTTTCGTCTCTAGAACAATGGTTTTTTGCGTTACCTAACCAATTTTTCGCTAAAAATAGTCAGTGAATGTAGCCAATCAAATGAAAAGCATTTTGCCACCCATATACCTGATTGGTTAGTCGAAATTCACCTTGAGGAAAAGTGGCGTGACACGAAAGGGCATTTTCAAAATGGCGTCTTCAAGCAAGCGACCGCGTGTGTGTTTCACGGCTGAAGAAGTAGCTGAAATTTGTGCTCGAGGCGATAGTGACCCTGAAAGTGATATTGATAGTCAGACTGGGGGAATTTCCAGCGGAGAAGAGTACGAATTAAACCAAGAAATCGAAGGAAACAGTGATTCAGAGGAAGAGTTGAGGTAAGGGATTGTGTAAACAACATGATGAAATGCACGCGTGTTGGAATTTAGTCACTATTTTGCCCATTTTGTACTTTCTTTCGCCCTCTTTACATGAAAAATACATTTCCATGACTTTTTCTAAAGTAGAAGTAAAGAAATAGAAGGATTTTACGCTGTTTTAACCATTTTTTCTAACATTTTTTACTACCATTGAATCAGATGATTTCTTTCCCGCAATGTGTAATGCGAGATGCCAAACATGTGTTTGCGAGAAAATACTCAAAAAGATATTTCTTGGTTATTTGGCCATTATTTTCCCTTCTTTTGCTGTAATATAATGTATATCTTACCTTTTCTTTTTTGAGAACCCTTTTGTAAGCGATTTTTATGGAGTGAGGATGTTTTATTTACACTAAACATTCTTTGTAACAATTCTGACTTCAATTGCAAATGCAAATGATTTTGTAATGGTTTCTAGAAAAGAAAAAGTAGGCAATGTTTGGAGAGAACTTGATGTAAAGCAGCCTAAGGCAATTGACCAGTATAATAACTACATGAATGCAGTAGATCGGTCTGATCAAATTCTTGCAAAGAACTGTGCTCTAAGAAAGTGTATGAGGTGGTGGAAGACATTATTTTTCCACATGATTGACATAGCTATTGTCAACAGTTTTATCTTGTTTCAACTTCATCGAGCAGAACACCCTGATGAAGAAGCACTCAAGCGCCCTAAAAAATTCGCAATTGCTGAGTATCGTGAGGAACTTGTGAGACAGCTAGCAGGCTTGGAAGAATATGGTCCTCCTCCAGTGTTCAAACCCCCAAAAAGGGATCCTGGAGAGTATGAAACAGCTCACATTATAAAGTTTTCTGACAAAAAGAGAAACTGCAAAGTTTGCTATGCAGCTACAAAGAAGGAGCTGAAAGTCAAGTCTTACTGTGATGCACCTCAATGCCAAGTTTTTCTGCACTGCTTACCAGATAAAAACTGCTTTGAAATATGGCACAGCAGGAACTATCATCTCAATCATTGACTTTATTATGACATTTCTGTTTGATTTAACTGTATTTTCGTTAGGTTAAGGCCCCTTGTGACCCCAAAGGTAGCGTCATAGCACTGGTTGGGGTTACACGATCCCCGTTTTCCACCAGGTGGTTTTTAGGGGTTTGCGTGTCCGGCTGTGATGCATGCAGATTTATTATTTTGTTAATGGCTGTCATTTTTGCATGGAAATCATTTTGAATGAGTGATTTTTAATTTTTGTTTAATTTGAATGCTCAATATGCACTTGTATAAGTCACATGCTTATGTATATAGTTAACCCAAAAAAGGCCTCAAGAGGGCACCCGAAAGATGTAACCATAACTTTTTAAATTCTTATTCAATTTCAATCAAATTTTCAGGAAAGATGCATTATATAATAGGGAAAAACTTTTCTTTTAACAGTTTTTAATGTGATATAAAGGAAGAAAGTTATTGAGTATTTACTCCAAAAATTTGTGTTGCGTGACAAAAATATTTGCATAAATTAGCATAAATTAATTAATTAAAAGTAATAATGAACAATTAACAACACTGTCTTGAAGTCCATTTATTTAGCTTTAAAATGACATATAGTAGGACAAAATTGGTTGAATGTAACTGGAGCTAGCCTTTCTTAACTAAAAGGGGTCAAAAATGGTCATTTTTAGGGCAGTCACCAACGAGTTAAATGCATTTGAAACAATGAAACTTTTACGAAATCTCTCAGTCTTGAAAACCGGGTTGAACATGCGTGACTTCCTGAGGTTATAACGCTTGGTATTTTGTGGTGGAGTAAATTCTTAAGCTTACTGTCTTTGTTTTCCAAAATGTTCTTAAAAAGTTTGTCGGTCAGGGCTTGTCTTCTGCCTGACAGAGTTACAAGTCCTGCCTTAACTAGCGCTTCGTCATAAGGAAAACATGGACAAATGATACGCATCGCCCTCTTTTGTACTCCCTTTAATTCACGAGAAAGATACACCAGTAGACTGTCACGAAAGAATGGGCAGGCATATTCAGTAATAGCGAATGCAGCTACGATAGAACTGTACCAATTCATCAGAACCTAGACCTGAGTGCTTTAACCGAGAGAGACAAAACAAGCGTTTCCTTGCCTTCTTAACACTGACTTCGGCAATATGAAATTGATGGTTCCATTTTAAGTCACTCGAAACATTTACACACCAAGGATCTTAGCATGCGAAACAACATCGATTTGGTTGTCATTAATAACAATAGGATCGAGATCGAGAGTCTCCTTTGTACTTAAACAAATCCTCATTTCCTTCCACTTCGTCTCGTTTAGCTGGAACTTGTCCGAAGCAGCACGCGAAGCAAAGGCGTCCACAACGGTTTGGATGTTGCTTGCTTATCCCTTAGGTATTATTTCAGAGATCGTAGAATCATCAACATACATCCATAGATCAAAACCTGGGATGTCAAGGTCATTGATCATAATTATGAATAGCGTCGCATAGAAGGGGAATAGCAAGTTGAAATGTCTCTGTTTAATTCGTCAATATACCCAATCAGACAAAACGCCAAATTAATCCTAGACTACGGGCAGACGACTCGTGTAGTAATTGTTTTACTGAAAAAAATAGTTGTCGAGTGCCGCTGCCATCCGCCAAAACTGTTACGTCGAGCAAACTTCCATTGTCGCGTAGGTTTACTAGAGTCAACTGTCGTGAAAAGAGCAACTTTTCCACCGATCGAAGAAGATTCACCGTTCTAAAGATAACCATTTGAAAGATTCCCTGTTTTAAGGATTCCCTGTTTTAAAGAATCCTCGTTTTAAAGATTCCCCGTTTTAAAGATTCCTCGTTTTAAAGATCCCCTGTTTTAAAGATTCTTCGTTTTAATTATTTCTGCTTTAAAGATTCCCGCCTTTAAAGACCATTTTAAAGTTCGCACTTTTTAATATTTTCCATTCTTAACATTCCCGCTTTTAAAGCCCATTTTAAAGTTCTCGCTTTTAAAAAATTCCCCAGTTTAAGATTCCCCATTCTCCGTTCCCATTCTCCGTTCCCATTCTCCGTTCCCATTCTCCGTTCCCATTCTCCGTTCCCCGTTCGATATTTTAATGATAGCTCGAAATTTGTCACGCTCGACTATTTTATCGCGAAATCTTTACATCGAATAAAAACTAGCTTTGGTCTCTTACGGAAAAGTGAGTGATGTAACTAAAGAATAATCCATTTATCTGATTATTTCAATGACGAGATCAAGAGTCCAAAAAGAAGTGGCTCGAAAACTTTTTCTTGTGGCACACATGACCTTGGCTTCACCAGGCCGGATCTTATTTCAAATCAACTGACTTAGTTATTACTTGCCTTTGATTGCCTTTGGCTGAAAACCAAAGCAAAACTAGGACCGAAAACACGCAAAACTTGTGAATGTTCTGATTACGGAAGAAAATAAATATAGCGCCGAGAGTGACAAAAGTTCGTGGTTCGCCCAACCTTCAAAGAACTGCGAAGATTATGAGTTCCCCTTGGTTTCATGCATACTCGGTTAAAGAAAACGTGCAAGTTGAAGCTAACTGGGGAAAACGTGACTGGAAAACTACATCGGGGTGTACCTCGAGGGGACCGTTGGGATTTGCTGTGTTCATCTTTTTATCGTTTTGCGGTATACTTTTAAAAACTAGTTTCTGATATTTTGTTATTTGTCGAACAAAATAAGCAATACTCCCGATTTATTCTACCCGTACTCGTTCACAAACAATGAAATCGAAATTTTCAATACCGCACTCAGCAACGAGCTGAGCCTCATGCAACATTGAAATTTCTCGTTGATTGTTAGTGAACTCGTGTTGGTAAATCCCGCTGACTTACTCAGTGAATGCGTTAACCCGTAAATAAACATTATTTGATTGACCCCAGGTCGTGTTGATTTTTTATTACAAATGACTTCTGGACCTCTACCACACGCACTATCGGCAAGCCAAAGACCGGCGCGTGGTAAAGATGAAGGAAACCAGACCAGGTGAATCCTGAGACTCTTTTATATCGGTATCCAGAACCCCCCAAGTCCCCTTCATCCACTTTATTTCCCGCGAACGGCCTTTTGTCTGTCGTAAAATGGTGGCTCACATCGTGAACCTGGTGTTGACCCATTTCTCCGAGAAGGCGTGAGATGTTCAAAAGACCAAAAGGTAAGTTTTGAGAGAATTCCGTGAAATTTTGTCCGAACTTTGATTGAAAAATGAGGAACAAAACAGTGTCGGTATTTTTTAGTTAAGTATTTTTGGAAAGTTAAACGCGGCCTTCAAACCTTCTACTTGCCGATTAATTTTGCATTTTAGAAATAATCGATCTTTGTAGCATGAAAATATTTCAAATATCCGGTCACTGTGTTGTCACTAAAATCACGCAACACACATTCCAGGTCATTCTATTCTTCCAAAAATTTCGCAAGTACATTACATTAAATTTCGCAATCGAAACCCCTTCTAAAATTTGCAATTTCCTAATTTATTTATTCTGGAAAAGATCAAAGTTTACTCTCACCTGTAATACGTAAACACTGGTTCGCAATGAATAAATCGTTGAAATCGCGCAGATACGTCGAAACGCGGAACAAAGGTGTTTGAATTTGCGAGACACTCAGAGATCTAATTTTTTAGGGGTCTGAGTTTTCGTGACATCCTTTCGGGGAATTCTTCTCATGATTAAAATGCAGTTTCAAGACAAAGTAAATGCACATTCTTAAGCGCGGATTTGTACATAAATCTAGAGAAGAGAAGAGTACTCGTGGAAAATAATATTTGAAAAGAAGCATGGCGAACAAGTAAATAAAATAAATAACCGCCGAGGTGTGCTGAAGCTATCTCAGCGTAGTCCGTACCTGACCTATCTTGTAGAGTCGTTTCAAATTTTACTAGCAGGAATCTGCGCAACAAAATTAGCCGTATCATACATACATACATACATAGTTTATTTGGTAACGCAGGTTAGTTACTGGCAGCATTAAGCTGATGTGGACCTGCGATAAATCTAACTTCCTCAAGATTTGTTCTCACATCATCCATGCTGAGTATTTCGAGTAAAAGAGCAACAAACTGAATCGAACGTGATGCTGTTTTAATTACTTGTTTCCGGAGGAACCTGCTTTTAATCAGCTGATTCTTGTGAGAAATGCCACAACAAGAAATCTCGCCAAAATAATTAAAGGGAAGGATTTGCTACTGATGCCAACTATCGAATACCGAAGATTTTTGAAAAAGAGCCGTGACTTTAGGGTGAAACTGTGACGCCATTCCAAATTTACACTAACCATGTGGAAGAATAAATTACTGAAATCTTGCCAACATTGATCACGTGAAAGACACGCAAAACTCCCACATCGCATAGTCACGCCACAATCGTATTGGAGGTCTACCGATAGGAACTTGGTGTGATTTTCATCTGTCCGTTTTTCCTTATAAATCAAGCGAACAGTTCTTATCAATGGTCATTTAACAAAGAGATCTATTAGAAACCTTTTCAAATTTCTCCTCAACAGGCCATATTTAAAATATGAACTTTGCCCGGTAACATTCTGCCACGCAACCGGTTTTTACCGAATTCCGGTTAGCTGACCCGCACGTGACCAGCGATAACAATAGTCAAAGTTCATACATCGGGCTTTGTTACAAATTTTCGTTTCCTAGCGCGGGAATTCAGAGTTGATTGTGTACAGCATTGTTCGACTGTCTCCGTCAACTGTGTGCTATTTTACGTTTAAATTTCCAGGGTTATCTTTGAGGCAGGAAGATGACCGAAAGCAACCCTCTTCTCGATAAATACATGAGCCTCGATCAAGGTGAGCGAGTCCAAGTTCTGTACGTGTGGATCGACGGCACCGGCGAAAATCTTCGATGTAAAACCAAGACCGTAGAAAATGAACCGGTCACTCCTGAAGACCTTCCAATCTGGAACTTTGACGGCTCGAGCACTTATCAAGCCGAAGGCTGTAACAGCGATGTATATCTACATCCACGTGCATTATTCAGAGATCCTTTCAGACGGGGAAAGAATAAAATTGCACTCTGCGATACGTACAACTTCGATCACAAACCTGGCGTGTCCAACAACAGATTACCTTGTATAAATGCAATGAATCATGCAGATGTCAAGGTAAGGAATTGTTTAGAGGTTATTTAAACGCGTTGTGCTTCGTCCGATCCAATTGAGTCGAGAGAAGCTTTGCGTAATGCCGTTCGTCGGGCATTTGAGTCTTGTCCTTCCTCGTGTTCGATCGAACATGTGGCATGGTCTGAACTTTGACTTTCTAAATGCTTTGCCGACCGAGGAGATTTTAGAGTGACTGGCAACACAGACGCGATTTTAGATATGACTAATTTTGCTTTCGATCGGGATTTATGTTACCTCTATATGCGATTAACTGGTCGGAAAGGAAATGGAATTGAAGCAGAAGGAAATTCCTGTGAGATGACTTAGACCAGTAGACCTGCTTTATTGTGTAATGAGAGGAACAATAGACAGTTGTACGCTTTTCTCCCTTCCCCTTTCAAAGTCATCTCTTCAAAAATTACTCGAGTTTTCCGAAATTTGGATTCGCCGAATTGAAGTAAGTTAAGGAAACATTTGTCAAGAAACTGTCGAATAGACGAGCAATATTTATTCACGGGCGTGTTTCGCAGGTCTCGGCAGTTACAAATGTATCTTTCATGAGGACTTTGGAATTTGCAAATTTACATTTTATTTGCCAACGTGTCTGCTTGAGCCTCCCATCTCATATGATCTGCAATTCAAAAGCATATATTTCGCAACTCTCTATTTAAAAAACAAAAATCTTTTTTTTACAAAGCACAGAAAATAATTGCTTTAGTCATACAAAATAAAGGCGTGCTCGAATCGATTTACTTCCCGCCTCTTTGAGCAGACAACATTGACATTGACATTCCCGCTAATTCTGGAAATGGAATGTCAGCCATGGGTCGCGAACGCTGGGGTTATGATATTTATTTGGCTTTTCATCAGCTTTGGTGAAAGCAGCTTGAAAGTTGAGAAAAATGGCAAAAAGTATGAAATGTTGTAATATTAAGATACAAGAGGCTAGACAATCCAGAAGGAAGCTGTGTTTAGGACCTAATCAATTTCCCTTCTTTTAATTTGGTTCACTTGACTCAAAAGTTTCTCTCTGCACAGAAGACATGTTTAACTTCTTAGTGGTAAGAAAACTCTCTGACAACCTTTCTAACCCTGGCAGATCATAGTGATGAAGTCCTCATGAAGGATATAAACCATTACACTGGGTAGATGAGCTCACAATTCTTTGTTCATGTCATTCATGGAATGTGTCAGTGTTGGGTTGATCCCAACATATTGCTGTACATTAATTTCAGGACATATTGGAATGACATATGATAATCTGATGCTCTGATTGGTGCAAGCATACCTTAATGCTGTGATCTGAATGGTTTGAGTTATATAACCTAATGCAGCAATCTGATTGGTGCAAAATACATGCACAAATGTGGTGATCTAGCTAGCAACATGCCACTCAATATGCTAACAGAGTTATTAAAAAAAAAAACTCAAAACTGGAGATCTCCTGTTGAGGATGCCAATCTCCGACCTCTTAATTTTGCTCTACCACCTCTGCATTCTGCTTTAAGCAAATTTGATTTAGGAATGTGTCACTGTTTTTTCTTGTTTTCCAGTGCTGTGGGAAAATGTTAAAGGTCTATCTTTATATTTAGGTTTTATTTTAAAAGTATTTTTAAGTGATTCATTTTATGGTTTTGCACAGTCTAGCCTTTAATCTTGATTAAACACTTCAACCACATTTAGGCAGCCATCCCATGGTTTGGTATTGAACAAGAATACACTCTGTTAGACAAGGATGGACACCCTCTAGGCTGGCCCAAGGGAGGTTTTCCAGGACCACAAGGACCCTACTATTGTGCTGTTGGTACAGGAAAGGTTTTTGGCCGAGACGTTGTAGAAGCTCACTACCGAGCTTGTTTGTATGCTGGTGTTAAGATTGCTGGAACTAATGCTGAAGTCATGCCAGCACAGGTTAGAAAACATGTTGGTAAAAGAAAAGACCTTGTGTCTTCATCTCTGACATGTATGCACTTTAACCAGTCAGAGTTATTATGAGTGAGAAGGATTTAGAGTCATTTATTTGATTGACAAAGTAGTTGTCAAAGTAATAGTTATTGGTATGTCTTATTCATCAGTTTTCCAAGAAACATGCTTGTGGTCATAATCTCTTATTTGCAGAGATTAGATTCATAGTTTTTAAATTTTTTTGCAAAAAGAGTGAGTAGCAGTTTGGTAATTCCTTGAGGTATTTATGTGTCAGTCAATTTAAAGCTTTAACATCCCCCTTCCCTCTAGGCATTTGAACTTTTGAGGATTGGTTTGTTCAAATGCCCCACTTAAGTGCTGGATATAATCATCAATTTTTTTGTAAAAGGTAAGATCAACAACAATGACTTTCTTGTGAACCTTTTCTTCTCAGCCCTCCGCTTGTGGGAATGAACTCTTTCCCTTTTATCACCTCAGTATCAAAAGATAAAGCATTTATATTCCTCTGGAAAGTTTGACAGTTCTGGTTCAAATTCAGTACCCCATCTAGGCAAAGTTCAAATCTCCCACCCCCTGGGCATGGAGGACAGTCTAATGCCATTGGGTTGCCTGGAGAATGGGGAGGGGAGGGCTGGTGTGGATGCTTCAAATTTACTGGCACATTATCAAGATCATTGAAGATTGATCTTGACTGTATTCTTGTGTTAACCTTGCAGTGGGAATATCAAGTGGGTCCATGTGAAGGAATCAGCATGGGTGATCAGCTCTGGGTATCAAGATATCTTCTTCATCGTGTGGCTGAAGATTTTGGTTACAAAGTATCCTTTGACCCTAAACCCATGCCAGGGGACTGGAATGGAGCTGGTGCACACACTAACTACAGGTGAGAAGTTTTTGTGTACCTAAAAGGCTATTTGGCTAAGTATGATGTTGAACAAATGAACAGCCTTATGTTAGTATGGGGTAGCACTGCAGACAAGCACATTAGAATAAATATACATATAAAAGCAACAGTCAGTTCTTTGAAGGTTTGAAAGTGACTTAGAAACCATTAGCTTTGTGCATAACTGTTTATTCTTGTTAATTCTCAGTCAACCTCATGGGAATGTCCTTCACAGTTACACAGACTTTTCACTTAACATCTTAGTCCCCATGGGGAATACATGGGAATTGAGATGGATTAGTGAACTAATTAGGGACCTTGTATTTTACAGTACACTTGCCATGAGAGAAGAAGGTGGAATAAGTGCAATCTACGAGGCCATTGAAAAGCTCTCCTTGCTCCATGACTATCACATCAGTATGTATGATCCAAAGGGGGGAGAGGACAATAAACGTCGTTTGACAGGTCGCCATGAGACAGCTAGTATTGAGCACTTCTCTCACGGTGTGGCTAACCGTGGAGCTAGCGTAAGAATTCCCCGTCAGTGTGCTGAGGATGGCTATGGATACCTGGAGGACAGGCGCCCTGCCTCCAACTGTGATCCATACAGAGTAACAGAGGCCATCGTGAGAACAACTATCTTGGGCCACAAAAAGGAGTAATAGCTTAATAGCATGTAATGTAGTTATCATTTAATAAACTTGGAAAGCTGGAATGCTTAATTTGGGTTATCTTCCTCAGTTAAACAAGAGACAGCAAGGGCTCTCCAGACAAAAATCGCAACTCTTTAAGTTAAAAAATTTTCTTTTTTGTGTTTGTGTAGGAAAAAGATCTAATACCTAAATTGTCAAGATTCTAATAATATAATTGTACATTGCCGCTCTATGTAGGAGACACTGGAAAAATACTCCAATACCTGTAGCATTTACTTAAAAGCCGCTAAGTATTTTTGATTAAACAATGTAATAATGTAATTTCATTAGTTTTCATGAATGGGTTATTAAAGTACTTGCTGGTATCTGACCTGATTTTTAGTCATGGCTCCATACACCCAAGGCTTTCACTGTATTCCTGTATTTATATGATGTAAGAATTCTTCCACGTTTGCCACACAAGTGATGTTTTCACAATTTAAACACTTACTGTTGCAATGAGCTTGCCTCAATCAATCTTCTTGGGACTTGAAAGGTTGAGTTTTGACATTTATTGTTTCAAAAATTGCTTGGAGGTTTAGATTTGACTGCTTTGAATATTTTATTTTTATTAGACTGCATGGTGTGGGTGAGGGAAAGGGGATGGGGTTGGAGAGTTGAAAGGTGAATACCTTGGTGTAATTATGGATCCAAGGTTACCTTGAAAATAATTTATTTTAACTTAGCTTAATTAACCCTTTAACTCCTTGAAGTGATTAACATGTAACTTCTCCCATTAACATCCATACATCATCCAGCAAACAGGTAATGAGAATACTGAGACTTATCAGGTAGAAGTTAACTTGATCTGATAACAAATTCTGGTAACTAATTTACAAGGAAATGTGTAGCAACTAGAAGGGAGAATTAAAAATCAGATTATGGGAGTTAGTGTTGGAATGCATCAAAACTAGCAAAGGAAATCTATAATTACAAAGTTAAATGCCTTTTTTTCCAGAGGTTAGGTTTTAAGGGACTAAATGTAATGTTGGAAATTACTATTGATTTTTCTTTTGTACAATAGTTTGTTCTGTCAGCAAAGGGGTGCAAAGGAAATCTTAAATAAGCTTAAAATTGTGTTGAACATTCAATGCTTTGGTCAGTGGCAAGGTTTCTGAGCCTTGTCTTAAATGTCAAACTGACTTTTTTTATATTTCTGATAGTGAAGTACCAAATTCAACTTGGGTTGCAAAGGGCTTAAAGACTAATGAATCAATTCTCAAAAATCTCCCCAAAACTGCATTGGGACCGGTTGATATGTAGTTCCAGTGTTGGCGATTTAGGGCCCCTGGTCCAAGTACATTGGATAATATGGACCCTCTGGACTAAATCCACCAGATGATATGGACCCCCCTCGGGCTGAGTAGATGTCTGTATAACAGTTTTCTCTCCATTATGAAATTTTCCTGTAAAGTCACGTAAACGTTCTTTCAACCCTCTTGATTCTGGTCAGAGAATCCTCATTGTTGAATGCACCACACAATTTCATACTTGGTTAAAGATTTCCTTTGCACCCCTAGCTGGATTGGCGGGTCCAAATCCGCCGTGAGAACGCACAGGGGCATCCCTTGGATCCCTTACGATGACCAATTTACATTATTGAATCAGTTGGGTTTAATACGAACCAACAAATTGTCCAACTCCCAGTTGGCTTGTTAGCTCTGTTGGTAGAGCACTGCACTGGTATCACAGAGGCCATTGGTTCAAATCCGTACGGTCCCGAATTTGTCTTTCAGGTCTTTGCTTTCAAACATTCCAAATTGCCTTGTTACCCCCTCAGAAAGTCATGCCTCCCGAAACTAAACTGAAATTTCGGGCAACTTGACTCAGGTTTCGGGGAACAAGACTTCGGGCGAGATGACTCGGGCGACTCGACCGGTTACCCACGCAGCACCACAGATTCTCTAGAAACTTGTACTCCCTTTACCCCCTGGATCTGTCCGAGGGTTGGTTGAGCTATGGCTGGTCTGGGCCTAAGTGTGCTGTTCCCTTGGTAACCTCTCTCGCTGTTGACAGTAGAAATGGCGGATTATTTTGGCGTGAGAGACCAGAGGTGTGTTTGAACGTCCTTCAGAGCGTCTTAAGGAACAAAATGACTGATATATTGTGTCGGTGGCTTAACGAAGATGTTAAACTGAGCAGAATTATAGGTGAGTTTCTGAAAATCGGTGTCTAAAAGGTGCAGCATACATGGGTACAATGGGGAGAGCTAGTAACGAGCAGAGGATGTAGATATGCTTGTCTGAAATTAAAGCAGCCGAAAAGAAGTGTTGCGTCGTCAAATTCTTCCAAAATAAGGACATAACTCGAATTCTTTGTAACTAAAACATTGTAAGATGCCATGTTACATAAAATTATTTGATAATTTTGGTTTATGTATTTTAAAACAACTTCTGCTAAAACGATTCCAAGGCTCAAAAGTCTTAAGGTTACGATTCAAATACTCCAGTGTTTTACTTGATTTTTTTAAGCTGAATGTACCTAGAGTTTAATAGAATTGGGATCTCTATAGATTTTCCGGTGATATTTGAAGACGAAACAAATTTAGTAGCTGCTCTATCTCTTTTAGGAAAATAAAATGAGTTTAAATTGTTAGATGCCAACTACAAGTGCAGGGGCTGGAACAATACATGATACAGACTATAGATAACAGTTCATACAGCAACTTTATTGTTATTCATTGTTTGTCACCTAATGCCGAGGTTTTTTTGTACAAAAATCTCTACCTATACGCGCACAGGGTAACACTGTAAGGTGTGAAAAATAACACTGATTCGAAGTCTGATAATTTTCTGTAGGTGGTTATGGTGGATGTTTCTTAGTTTGCATTCTGTGTGTAGCCATTTTCAATATACCTGATTTTCTCCTTACCTGCATTATTTGTAGCCTTACTTTAGATATGAAATGGAAGATTTCAAACATGCTACTGATGGCAAATTGACATGCTTAGATTTTGGGAAGGCACTTGCAAATTACAATATATTTTATGAGTTACTACCTTAAAATGTTTCAAAAACAAAATACGTACATTAGATTTAGTTACACTAATGGATAATGGATGCAAGTGCTGTCATCTTTGTAATTCATAGATACATTTGTCATACTGTAAATATTGATATCATTTATACTTACGCTTATATTTAAATATTTTTACCTTAATTTATATTTATTTATGTTGTGTCCCCTAATTAGCACAGGTTTCTAACCTAAGCTAGGAGGTTTCTTTAGACACCTTAATAAAGTTTCAGCATCATCATCAAATATTTATTTTTTCTATTTTAATGATTTGTCCTTACTTGTTAAATTTAGAGCCCATAAACATTGCCAAGGAGTTTGCTACTGGTTACTTGCTTGGGGAACTCTTAAATAAACATGGCTTACAGGAGGACTTCTCCTCCTTCTCTCAGAACACGTAAGCATTGGACTTGTGTTGATATGGACAGTTAATCTGTGAAACAATATTCTGCCTTTCTAAACCTTATTAGGTTGCAATTTTTAACATTTGTCATATAAATGATTGCTATTATGTGTAGAGATACAACAACTAGTGTAGATTTGAGTTCTCCTTGAGCCTTTTGTATTTACTTTTAATGATATTCAGTGGATGCAATCAAGGTACATCATATTGTACATTAAACTTTGATTTTAATATGAGATATTGAAGAACATTTCAATTTGTAATGTATAGTTGACAATGAGTACTGATAGCATGCTTGAATTTTTATCAACATTTTTTTGAAGTATTTAGGGATGTTTAAGGGAGACCTGCTGTTTATATAGGCTGTTCCTTCAATTAATCATAGCCTGCATTTTCATCTGTCAGCTTCAAGTTTAACACCTTTTCAAACTTAGCTTTATATCAATAAAGTAGTATTGTAGCTAATTTCATGTTAACTATTTTCAAAGCACCTCTGATTCAAAACTTCATAATTTCACACGGCTGGAACCAACCCTAAAGTTGTTAGAAGTTCCCTACGATACGAATGTGGTAAGTAACTTGCATTTTTTCATTTACTTGGTATAAATTCATGATGTTTATCTTTCTAGTGTTCTAAAAAGTACAGCAACTTGTGTTGTTCAAATGAAGAAATAAAATTGTTGAAAAATACAGAGTATTAATTTTGTAGTTTGAATTTGGAAATTGATTTCTTCTTAGTATATGATATTATTATGTAACTCCACAATTTATATTAAACAAATGTACTGCAAGTTATTATTCACAACCAATGAAATACATGTGAAAACATAAACTTAATCTAATTCTAACTTAAGGTAGTCAGTGCTCCAATCTTAGTGACACAACTTTTAGCAGCCTTTGACACTGATGCACTTTGTTTTCCTTAGGCACAAGCTATTATGAGTGAGAATCACAGTGCTATCACAAGACTGATGTACCAACTCTTTATAGCACTTGGAAAGAAATCTGTGAGTACCTTAAAATAAGTAATGCCACTAGCATCATCAGGGTTGTTGCTAAGTGCAGGTTGCCAGCTGGCGATTGCTCATTAAAGCACAACAGGCACTTCTAAGGTTACGCACTTACATTTGTTTGATATCAAATGCTGATTAATCATCTAATTGAAATTTTTTTATGCCTGAGTAACCTGAGCATTTGTGACCCTAGCACAACTAATATAATTGAAATAAACATTGTTTTGAGCACTTGGTAATATCATGATTTCTTTCTGTTTCTTTTATCCACCATTTTGTAAACAAGAAGCTTAATGTAGGCTCAGCATTAAAAAGTTGGTGAATGATTGGCAACAAAATGTGGTTACTAGGTTGGGTCTATAATTGCAGGCCAAAAATTCCCCTTCTAAAAGAAGAAAGCACAAAGCACCTTCATGTACTTTGAAGCACTATCTTTAAGCTCAGACTCACTTGAAGTGTTAGCCGGCAGCCCTATTTGTTACATATATTACAAACTTATATCATTATTTCTTGTTCAAATTTTTGTATTTTATACCAGTTACTAAGCCACATGTTAGGAGCAAGGAAAATTTTGATGGGTTCCTTGTTCCCTAAAATAATTTCCTCTCAAGAATTATTTTTGGGCTTACGGTAATTTGTGAAACAAAATGAAGGGAAACAAAACAAAACAAGGTTTGCAGACAATTTCTTTAGGCGCTCTGCTCCCGAAAATTGTTTTGCTAGGTAATGCAAATTAAGACAGGCTTACAGACACGACAATAAATTATTCCCTCTCTACGAAACTGTTTCTGCTAGATACATTGTTTTGCAAAATACCAATAACAGCCGGCTTATGGTATTTTGCAAAATGAAACGAAATGAAACAAAACAAGGTTCGCAGACAATTTCTTCAGGCGCTCTGCTCCCGAAAATTGTCTTGCTAGATAAAGCAAAGACAGGCTTACAGACGCAACAAGAAAATTAATTATTCCCTCTCTTTGAAAGCTGTTCTTGCTAGATGCCTTGTTTAGCAGAATACCAATAATGGCCAGCTTATGGTATTTTGCGAAACAAAACAAAACGAAACAAGGTTCATAGACAATTTCTTTAGGCGCTTTGTTCCCGAAAATTGTCTTACTAGATGAAGCAAAGACAGGCTTACAGCTGTCCAACACTGAACATTGCTTTCCAATGGTAGGATGCCCAAGCAAACCAAAGGATGGCAGCTTGAACGCCATGTTCGCTGAAAAACTACAAGTTTTCCACCAAATCTGATACATGTGACTTAGAACGGAAGTGTCATGCATTCTCTCGTGTGAGAATGAATAGTAAATAATTGTACACCAGGACAAGAAAGAACAAGAGTCACAAAATATAAATTGTTGATAACCTATCGACTGGACTAAGCCTCTGGCAAAAATTGAAAATATTTTGTAGGTTTTAATAACAATATACAATACATACGTACTGGTAGACATTCTATAGCAATGTCAAAGGAGGGGGGCTTTGAGAATTTTTGGTTTTGGGGTTTCTACTGTTTTTAGATCGGTTTTTGGGCCAAAAAGGTTCGCTTTTTCGGTTTTGATGTTCAGAGCGGTTTGTGGATTTTTTGTGTTTTTGCATTCGGTTTTAGGTTTTCACGAAAACTCTTATGCAGTTTTCGGTTTTTCCTTTTTGACCCCTTTAAAGGTGAAAATGTAGCGGTTTTGTCAGGTTTGCATGCAGTTTTCGGTTTTGCTGCCTTTTTTTGTCGGTTTTTCGGTTTTGGAGGTTTTTTTCTATGGTTTTGCAGTTTCCCAGAGGCCCCAATGCCCCTCTCTCAAAGGGCAGATTTTTTGTTTTCCTCTTTGATATAAATTAGCCACCTATTTCCCTAACAAGATCTGTATCAAGGTAATTTTCGGAAGCAGAGCGCCTGTAAATAATTTTTATAGTCTATCAGTCAGTGAATCTTGTTTCGTTGATTACTAATCGGCCGCTACTGGTATTTTGCAAAACAAGGCATCTAGCGAGAACAGTTTTCATAGAGAGGGAATAATGTCTTTGCTTTATCTGGCAAGACAATTTTCGGGAGCAGAGCACTTAAAGAAATTGTTTGCGAACCTTGTTTCATTTTGTTTCGTTTCGTTTCGTTCCGTTTTGAAAATTACCATAAGCCTTATTTTTGATCATATATATTTTGCTTTGAATCGTTTGGATGCCTGGTGGTACTCGTATGTGTTTCTAGACTGGATCCATACCTTAACTTGTGAGTGAGGTGTCATTTGTGATATCAGGTGACATGGAAATGATGATATCTCAAGGAGTACTTGTTTTCAAATATACTGGGTGAAAGGGGTAATTTATGAAGCAATGAAATGGTGAACTTTAGTTTAAAAAAATGAATCATTTCTGAAATAGATTATTATCTATTTTCCTGACAATTATTTATTTTGTTTCTTCATTAACATATGTCAGAAAATGGGACTAACTGGAGTCGCTATGGAAACCATGAGACCTAGTGGTCCAGTGAAGCTGGAAAGTATTGAAAGTGGACTTTACAAAGAGGTTAGTACCATGGATCATCAGAATTAAGTAGAATGAAAAATTTAACAGTCTTGTAAAAAGTTGGTTAGTAGCTCCCTTAGACTCAGCAGCCTTCACTCTGATCACACACATGCAATGAAATGTTCTCAAGAGTGAAGTCCTATGATGCTAATTAATAGATTAAGTGAAATAGTATATCGATCATTAAACAGTGTGGTTGTGGCTCTTGAGTAGTGAACCTCATAATGTCTTAATTAAAGAGAGAAGTTAATACGAATAAACTAATCCAAGTTCCACTTGAAGTAAATGACTGCTGTGAAGGTCAATGCATCATCCTGATACTCTTTAGGACGTGAAATTAACAGAGTTCAGTTGTGTTTGGCTGTAAGTTAACTATTCATCAACTGCACGCTTGGTTCCTTGTAATATTGTATTTGCTCATGCCCCACTGAAAAAACCTGGAAGATATCATTTTGTAGATAACAAATCTCAACATTACATATTAATTTCTGGTTCACAAAGTAACTGGTGCAAAATAGTCCGAGAGCCAGCTGGTTTCTGCCACCTACCAGCTTCTAATGAGAACCCAGCAGTGGCAGCTGTTATGCCCATTATTTAAACTTTTGACTTCATCACTGCATACCCATTATGATCATACTATCGATGAAGAACTCAGGAATTGATGATTTTTGACCATGGTCCAACAGTGGCAGACTCTTCTGACTAATACTCATGTTTTAATAAGTATTAGTGACAGGTACAAGTTGTATTTGTCAGGTGTATTTAGAAATACTTTCTTTACAAGATTAGTTATGATAATTTTAAAATAAACTGCCTCGTGTAAGATCACGTCTTTGTGTGATATAATTTACTATCCATGACACAATTATTAATGGTAATTTTCTTTCATAGTGCATCATTTATCATATATTGTTCATAATTGATATCAGAGACAATATGAAAAGCTGAATTATGCATATATTTTGATTGGTTATCAATTTCTTATGATCTGTTGGAGGACAAATGCATAGATGTCACATCATCATTAACATTTTACATTTATGTCACATAAACCAAAGAGATTGTATGTTGCTGTTGGACTGTACAGAAATAGATAAGTCCTCAGTGACACATGTAGCTGTGCCTTGCCTGCCACTTTTTAGTTCTTCATGTTAGTAAATGTCGTCTGTGATCTGTTATGTGACAGACATCAGTAACATGGAATCTATTTTTAGCTGCACCATCCATTCAGCTGAATTAAAATAATAAGTACTAAGTTATTTAATAACAGTCATCAAACGGTATCTCAGACTGTTAATAATTCATAAAGAACCATGCATCATTTCAATGTGTTTTTATCTTGAATTAAATTTACCAAATTACACAAGACCAACATATTTTTTGTCTGTTTACCTCAGAAAATTCCCTTGATACAAGACAGTGTGGCCATAACTAAAGACCTTCTTCACTCAGCTGTCAAAAGTTTTGTGCATGAAGTTGCAATTGAAGCAATCCGTGAACAAATAAGTGACTTGGCAGTTGATGTTGTAAAGGATTTGCAGGAAATTTCTTTTGAAGTCATTCACGACATGAGAACAGTTGTTACTCAAGTGCGTGAACTTGGACATGATAGAACTTTGAAAAAATATGCTAGGCATATAATGAAAGATGTGTTAACCACTTCACGAGTTGTTATGGAATTTGTAAATGATCTTGATGATATAATCCAACTTCTCAAAGTTGTGTTTGAGGCAACCAACAGTTGAGTTTTGTTTTTTTCTTTTGATGATGCAATAGTGATGCAATTATACTGATTATAACTTTTTGGGGGTTATATTTAAATTTCTAAAGGAATAACGGTTCCACCCGAAATTTAAAAGTTGGTTTGATTAAATCTTTGAATTTAACAGATAAAAATAGCACATCATAATACGTGGTTGCCACAGACCAGGAAAAAGTCAGGAAAAATGAATTTCTTAAAAAAAAGTCAGGGGAAAGCGAAATTCAAAGGAATCGTGAAGTTGTTGAACTGGTCTTGGCCATCTTCATGATGAATGATAGTTACACTTTCCTGATGTTACTCGTGTACATAATGTTTAGTGCAGTTGAGAGTTCCTTAATCAGCATATCCTTCCCTTTGCGATGCAAGTTCAAGATGTTTTGTGAATGTAATCATACATTTTCTTTTTCCTTCTATATTCATTACATTCTAACATTTTACATTCTTTCATTGGACTTGGAAGGTGTAAGACTGAATGATAGAGTACTGTTTGATAAAATTAAACAACAAGCTGCTGTTGAGTCTCAAAGAAAATCAATCCTTCAGTCAATTAGTATACACAGTGTGTGACATGTTGAAAGACAATTGTATTTTTTTCCATTCTGGTTTAATTTATATATTAACAATGGCAGCTAAAGAATGAAGGGTCAAATAGTTATTGACAGTACCAGTTACATCATCAAATAAGTAATTTTTAGTTTAATTTTAGGAAAAGTCCTCAAATTTGGCCAATTTAACATTGGATTGATTTTAAACAGAACTGAAAGGTGAAGCATAGCTAGAAAATTTTTTTCACCCATACACTTAAGGACAAATTTACAACAAAAAAACAAAAACAAAGCTTTGTGTGTCACAGATTTGTTAGGGGAATCTCAAAAACCTTTTGGTGTCACATTATTTTGTATTAAGTTGTCAAGGTTACCAAGGGTTACTCCCCTTAAGTTTTCTTGCAACATGTCTTCCTTTTTACAAACTGACAATGCTGCTTTTACATATGTCTGGGAAAGGTGATATTTTCTTATTTCCAATACCAAACAAACTTTAACTTGTTAGATACTAGGTGAAAAAATGTCTGCTTGACTAGAAGACTGAAGTCATACTCCAAACTTTTTAAATTTCATTGTACTGTCACATTTTAGAATTTGTTCTTAGTTATACCCTTCCAGACAAACATAGCATGTTATAAATGCAACAATGTTTCTTTTATACCCTACTTGTGAAGATGCGAGTCCACAACTGGGTGAACTCCATGTAATAGCGGAGCTCGCAGCACGTGCAGCAAAGCCCGATAATTACACAAAATGGTAGTAGTAACCCATCGATCTGAAAAAAAAATTTGGACTTGTGACTGTATGGGCCTCTGTATAAGGTGCTACTTTTAGTGTGCGCAGTCAACTGTACTGCGGGTATGCCAGTACTACAGCTTTGTCCAGTGGTCAATGCACTGGGCTCTAAGTCAGACAACCTGGGTTTGAGTCCTGGCTGGGGCAAGGCATTGTTGTTTTTTTTTTATTTTTAATAGATTTATTTAAAGCATTCTCTTATGTTTACATACAAAATAGAAATTAAGAAAAAAATAGGAAAATAAGAAAAAAAGAGAGAAAGACACGCACAGACACACACACACACACCCTTATAAAGTACAAATAGAAGAATACTAAGCTAAAATACACACCCAAAGCTATTACAGCAGTACAGTTGCCCAGTAATTAAGGCAAGGTATTGTGCCCTTGAGATGTGTAGGGAAAAAATGCGAGCTCTGCTTTCAGGCTTGGCTAAATCTATATAATTATTATTATAATTGAAACAACCAAAAAAGTATACAGTAGCCTTTGCTTCCTACAAAGGATTATCTTTTGCCAAAAAAGGTTGGCTGTTCTACCAAATGGATGTAAGATAACTTTAACTAGTAGGACCATTTTCTCAAGGTAGAACATTTCAGTTGGTTGAACAATTTTTCTGTATCTAGAATATTTTCAGTGACATGACCATGTTTAATTTAATTTAATTTAATTTAACATAATTTATATAGCACTAACTCAACTAATTGACCAAAGCGCTTTACATTATTCATAATATTAAAATAATTAAAAAGATCCCACTGGTAATAAAATATGAATAGATTAAAACCTATTTGCAGACTTATTTATAAAAATATCACAGTAAATCCTATTCCAAATTATCAAAAAGTTAAACATTATAATTATGCTTTTTGAAAAAGATCGGTCTTTAAGTGATTCTTGAATAAATTAATTGTATCTAAACTTCTAAGATCTAATGGCAGCTCGTTCCAGAGTTTAGGTGCAGCAACGGAAAAGCCCTGTCTCCGTATGTTTTAAGTCTTGACTTCGGAACAGCCAGAAATTTTTGATCAGTAGAGCGTAGCGTACGTGAACATGTACGATAACTAAGTAATTCCATGATATATAAAGGTGCCATACCATTAAGGGCCTTATAAACTAACAATAAAACTTTAAAAAGAATCCGAAAGTGAACAGGTAACCAATGCAGTTGAAGCAATACAGGGGTGATATGATCAAATTTCTTGGTTAAAGTGACGATGTGAGCCGCCGTGTTTTGCACAGACTGCAAACTACTTATCATATGCTTAGGGAGGCCATACAATAAAGAGTTACAATAGTCTAGTTTTGAACTAACAAATGCATGAACAAGAATTTCTGTAGTTTCCTCAGTGAGGTACCTCCTAATTTTAGAAATGTTCCTTAAGTGGTAGTACGATGTTTTGCAGATCTTATTTACATGTTCCACCATATTACAGCATTTGTCAAATATGACACTGAGATTCCTAGCTGAAGATGTGGGGAGTATTTGTTCATCACCAACTGACACATATGAAATGGCAGGCTTTGGGCGGAATTTTGAACTAATTACAATCGGATCAGTTTTCTCCTGATTGAGCTTTAGCATGTTGTTTGTCATCCACCAGTCAATATTTTTGACACATCGCTCAACAGATGACTTAATTAGCTTGAGCGAGGTCAGCAAAGCACTCAGTTTTAAAAGAAATGTAAAGTTGAGAATCATCAGCATACAAATGGTACTGTAGACTATGAAAATTGATAATATCAGCAATTGGAGATGTATATAATAAATACAGCAAAGGACCTAACACAGATCCTTGAGGCACCCCATGTGCTAAACAGCGTTGTGATGACTGACAATCTTCAATTTGCACAAACTGTTTGCGAGATTTAAGATACGAATCAAACCAAGCAAGGGCATTACCCTTCATACGAAAACGATGGGAGAGTCTAGAAACAGTGTGAAATGGTCAACCTTATCAAAGGCTGAGGACAAGTCGAGTAGAAGGAATATAACCGACTTGTTATCATCAACAGCACGCAGTATGTCATTTTGTACTTTTAGTAAGGCCGTCTCAGTCGAGTGCAAGACCTTGAAGGCAGACTGATACATCACGTCTAGATGGTATGACTTTACATGGTCAGTCAATTGTTCAGCAACGGCTTTCTCAATGATCTTTGAGATTGGTGTTAGATTGGAGATAGGACGAAAATTTGAAAACTGTTTGAAGTCAGCATCAGGTTTCTTCAGGGACGGAGATAAAGCAGCGACTTTCAATGCAATAGGCATTCTGCCAGTTGAGAGAGACAAATTGACAAACTTAGTTATTGTAGGTAGCAACACCGAGAAACAGCCCTTTAGAACCATTGCAGGTAAAGGATCCAAGACACATGACTTAGAAGAGGGCTTACGCGCAAACACCTTTACTTCCTCTTGGCTAACCTCTCTAAAGTTATTGAACTCCACAGGACATGTTAATGGTATTGGGCGAAAGGGCCCTACGATGATATTCCTTGGAACAAGTTTGGAGTGAATTTTATCAATCTTTTATCAAAATATATGAGCTTCATATATTCATTGCATCTGATTTATCAATCTTGTTAACAAAGAAATCAGCAAATGAATTTGCCAGAGCAGAATTATCAACAGAGGGTAGATAACGCTTCTCAGATGGTTTTTGAAGTAATTTATTAACAGTTGCGAATAATATCCTTTGATCAGAGGAATGTTCATTGATGATTGAAGTGTAGTGCGCTGATTTCAATGTAGCAATTAGTTTGTTAAACACACAGCATTGATGAACATATTGATCCCGGTCCCACTGTAGCCGCAAAGCACGCCACCTCTGTTCCAGTCTTCTTCTTTTCCTTTTCTCAGCAATGACATCCGATGTATAACACGGTGCAGATGGCCTTACAGTTACCAGATGTTTCTTTTTTGGAGCATGTTGGTCCATTAACTGTCGCAGAACCCTATCATACTGATCTACCATCATATCTAAGTCAGTAGCTTGATCTTGTATCAAAGGAGAATCCATAATGTCCTTACAAAAGGAGTCCATATTTAAGGAGTGTAATTTCCGGACGTTAATCAATTTTTTTCTAAATTGAGGTTTCTGAATAGATAACACACAATGAATTGCAAGATGATCCAAAATAACAGGATCCTTAACTTTGTTTTTCTTGATAAGTGAGTCATCTGATCTTGTAATGACTAAATCAGGGTATGGCCACTCAATGAGCCTAAACAAACCATTCTCAGTAGAATTTAGGTGTTGTTTTATTGACTGTATCAAGATGGATTGCAATAATCATGTGGAAATAATTTTCTTCATCTGAGTTGTCCTCCTCATGGAACTGCAGATATGTTAAACATACCTGTCCAACAAAATTAGGTGGAAGGACCATTTAATGTTTAAAATGGTAATTATTATTAGAAGTTGTGGTATTAAAGCTATTTAAAAGTCTAGCAAACATTGTTGTAAAACAAATTCAAGACTTCTTCATGAAATTCTGATGGCCGAAGCTAAGAAAGTATTACTCACCATTATATTAAAAAGAAAAACCTTATAAACATTTTCTTTCCACGCACATAAACATATGCTTCCTCACCATTTAATGGTGAATTCAAGACTAAAATTAACATTATATAATAATATTATATAATATTAATTTTATAATATACTGTTAATATTATACTAAATATTAATAGTATATTGTTGATATTACTGGTGAATTTTGTCATTTGATTGATGGTGGGTTTTATACTGAGTCCAATACATGGCAAATGAACAGCCTAATTAGCTGTTTTGGGGTAAAAAATACTTATTAATTATACCTACAACAGGCCAATGAGTTTTTGGTGCATTGCCATCAGCATTTGCTAGAATGTTATCCTTAAGCAGGTCAAACTAGGATTTTATCAGTTATGAATAATGGCGCAGAATCATGATCATCATGCTATAATTGAGTAAGAAAAGTGATGAAAAAAATTCCTCTATGTCTTTGTCCTCTATGTCTATGTCTATGTTATGAGTAATGGCGCAGAATCATGATCATCATGCTATAATAGAGTAAGAAAAGTAATGAAAAAAATTCCTCTATGTCTTTGTCTCTATGTCTATGTCCTCTATGTGATTGGTCATTTCTTAAAATTTTGATGCAGTTCAACTTGCTGTATATACTTAATACTGATTGAATATGCAAGCAGTATCTTGAACCACATTTCACACTGCGGTCAGAATCTTGAGAGCTAGGGATATTTCTTTACTGTATAATTCAAAGTAGCATCTATCTCATGGAAAATTCAAGTTTATAACGGTTTTAAATCTAATGTGGAGTGCATTCATGTTGTTCTATACTATAGCGACTGAAGCAGTTAACCAAACGCCAAGTGGATTTGAATTTTGAGCAGTTAGTTCAGAGATACCAAGCCAAACAGAAAGAGCAAGAAGACTTGGCATTGAAGGCAAAGTATGTTGTGACACTGGTAACCATTAGTCTAAAATTATATAAACTGTGTCCTCTCTTTGATGTGAAGGTATGCGTGGATATTGGTAAACAGATCTTGTCTGTTCCAAGAGCAATTAGCTTGCTTAAGGTAGCTGCAAGCTTCAAAAAACAGATAATGTCCAAAGATAAATATTTGAGCAGCACTTCGCAACATCCTCCACCCCACATCAACAGTCATCCATTGACGTTCATTGGTTAAAATAATTTTTCAATTTGTAGGTTTGAGGAAGAGGAAAGAATGAGGAAGTACTTACAAGGACAAAGACAACAAGGCCTAGATAAGGTAGCATACAGGGCTGACATTAATTGATCTTCCCCTCACGATGACTCAGTACAGTTTGTGACAGTTAGAAGTACTTCACTGATCAAAAAATTAATAAGGTTTTCACAGAATATTAGCCAGTGTTAAAATGTTTGAAATAATGCCATTTCATTGGGAAACTGTTGTAAAACATACCTGATTCATTACTTCAACAACTGAGGAAGTTGACTGATCTTTTCTCTGGAATCTGTTAAGAAAGATTCCAGAATGATTTCCTTTCTGCTGTGATGCACAGCTTGATTCTAAGAAAATATGCAGAAGATCTGCAGCAGGAAAACAAAACCACCCAAGTCCTGGTTTAAGACATTCTGAGTTCCTCAGAAGGCCAAATTGATCTGAGTCTATGTTTTTTGTGGTAATGTTCATTGAGTGTATTATTTTATTCAAAATGGTAACAAGATGGTTGACTATGGACAAAAATAAAGATGATGCATGCAATCTAGGTATATATTATTAGCAGGTCTCTCAATTGAAATAGGTTACTTTATTGTAGCCTGGGTAAGTCCATTGGGGTAGTCCATGGATTGGGGGTCAGTCACACATTTGGAAAGTATGGTCTATTTTGTGAGAATGTTGCAAGCTGCTGGGATAATCAGTTCATTATATTTTACTTTCTGATCAATTTCTTTCAGTCAAGACAAGCCAAACAAAAACAGTTGGAGATGATGGGTAAAATAAGGTAATCAGAAGCAAACTCAACCACTTTAGAACTCAATTAAATGCTCTAGTCACCTGCCAGTAACTGTTGGATTTTTACATGAAGAAACAAATCAAGCCATGCATTGTATTGTTTTGGCTACTTAGGGATTGATTTGGAAATTGTAAGGTTTTGTACCATTTTAATGATTCAATTTACTGGAACATGATCTTAGGTCACAGCCATCTAGGTTTCTCAATGATTTTAACTTTGTGTTTAAAATAAAAAAAAAAAAAACTTGTAATGATATAAATGGAAATGAACCAATCAATACACATGCTAATAACCAAGGTCATGGAATTTTTTTTGAAAAGTCATGTAAAAGGCTTGAAAAGTCATGGAATTTTCAGAGCTCAAAGTGTTCAAACCCCTATGAAGGTTAATAGTTGAGTTTGCTCTTGTGCCAAATGGCTTGTGTATCATGGGTGTGTATCATGGGTGTGTATCATGGCTTGTGTATCTGATGCAGCTTGAGCTTATACTGTCTGGTTTCAAAGCATCAAGTCATTAGGAGTATGTAATACACTTGGATGAGATAGCAGTTCACTACAGGTTACCTTAAACATTTTTGTCAGGCTTCCCTTATAAATTGTCTGATGTGTACTCATGTGCATTCCTGGGTTGAGGAAGGCACTGTCAGAGTAAAGTGTCTTCCCCAAGAACATGACCCAGTGACCTGGTCAGGTCTTGAACTGTGACTAGTTAACTTTGGGTCCAGCTCATTAACCATTAAACCTCAGTTAATTTTAAATTCAGTAAATATAAGAAGAGTGTTCAGTAGCAGGTTTTATGTACAAAGAGAGAAAGTGTTTTAATCATTATGATAATCAATTATGAAACTGCTTGTCTGCCTACTCCTGCAACAGGTCTGCCAAATCTGCAAGCCATGCGAGCCACAGTGCGAGCCATGTGAGTCATGCGGGCCATTTTTGCAAGTATTTTTTTTTCTTTGATTGGTTCTAGGTCTGGGAGGTCGTTGACCATTTTGTGCCCGGCTATCACTAAACTACTATCGTTATAAACCGTCCGTCCACCATCTTGAAAGTGGAGATGATCCTGGGGACGAGTGTAAATGGTATAACCTTCCTCGCTGGGTACTCTCTCTTTCCCTGGGAAATTAATTTTAAATTTAGCTACAAGAGTGCTTAAAATTGAATTATACCCAGAAAAAATCCTTTTATGTATTCAAATCGCTCAGGATCCGCAAAAAATAAAAACAATGCGACAAAAATTAATTAAGGTTCAAGACTTAAGTAAAAAAGTTTTCTGAGGAAAACATACGGCTCCAACCCCTTCCCCTACTTGAATGAGTTGTTGAGTGGTAATCCATTGACTCCTGTCATTCATTGATATCCACGTGGAAAATCATTCAAGAGAAAAGAGAACAGTACTTCCAGGGCAACTCTGTGTATTGGCGTCAAGAATGGTGTGTAAATCATATAATTTTAACAGCTTCGCTCTTTAGCAGAGTTATCTTGTTCCATTGCTCTTGTTCTTGTTGTCATGCAAATATAAATGTAACAAATAAAAATTCTTAACATTTTGACTGTGGCTCGCATGGCTCGCCCCTTGGCTCACGTGGTTTGCTGGCTCGCAGATTTGTAATACTCCCTGTAACATGAGGTGTGATCCATTTCATGCTTTTTTTTCTGCTTAATCTTTGCCAAATATTATTGGTATCTTTCACACACAAGCTTCCGGATTTTTGTTGAGAAGTAGGAATTTTTTTTAAGAATTTGTGTTCTTTAGAATTTGATGGGTTTCCTTGATCTTCATTCTTTTCAATGTCCTCATCTTAGATCTGCTCTCCTTTACAGGGATAGTTCTATGACACAAACATGTAGGTTTTTTATTGTAGACTATTCCAACATTTAAAGTCATGACGATTGAAGTCACATATGTGCCAAGAGTGTTTTACTATTAATAGGACAGTCAACATAAATATTGATCAATGTTTGATGTGTGTAGGTCAATGCTAATTAATGTGTCCTTTTTATTCCTCTTCAGGGATGCAACAGTGAGGATTCCCAAACCTCCTGATTCCAAGGTAAAGTTAACAGTCAAGTGCTTTTATAACTTACAAATTGATTAAATAAAGTTTTCAAGGTACAAATTGGTCCTTATAACTATTGTTCATGTAACTTATATATTTCAATATCAAGTAGTTAATTTGTAAAGGGATTATTCTACTGTAAACAACAGATTTTGAATAGGAGGTGCATGTAAACACTATTGAATGTCCTGTGTGTCCTTGTACTGTCAAATATACCCCTGCATACACGAGTTGCCTATCTCAAGTTGGCATACACTGACTGTTTTATTTTACCCTTGTAGAAAACAGCAAAATCACGTACTGAAATCAGACGTCAAAGAGAAGCAGAGGTAATGTATTTGGACAAAAAAAAATATCTCTTTGGTTCATTTGCTCTTTTGAAGGTACTTTACAGATTTTAGATTTGATGGCCTTGAATTGAAGAGTTACAGACAAAAACACAATCTTTGCATTAGTGTGCACAGGAATTGTTGGTCCTCAGTAATGTCTCCAGACATACTAAAAATGTATTTGTGTAGCTCCTGTTGCTTGCAGCTTTTTTTTTTATTCTTGCAAAAGTGAGGTAAATCATGTTAAAACGACAGAAGTTGATTTCAAATGTCTAGTGGGACAAGTGCTTTTGAAATTAATTTTCCAAAGGGAAAAATTCTTATCTCATACCATAGTTAATGGACACTCATAGGTAACTTCTCTTCCCTTCTAATTCAGCATTTTGCATCATAATGTGTAATAGTTTGTTTTACAAAAACCAGTAAATGGACAATAAAAAAAATTAAGGATCTGTTTTTAAAGGTGTGACACTTCAGGGCTTGATATTATGTGTGAGTACTATAGTTACTCTGAGTTTAGATTCTCAGAATCAGATCAGCTCTCCAATTCCTCCTTTTCTTTAACCACTGTGACTGCCACAGTATTTGTTTAATATATTGCTCTTCTGGTCCTAGAGTAATAATTTAGTAAATGAGTCTACCTTTCCAAGAAAGGCATATTTATATACTCAAGGGAATTAAGTACCTGAGTTCAATGCTGAAATTAAAGTTAGATAAAAAGCACAATTGTATGGTTATGATCTTCAGGAGGTAAAGGAGAGCATTGATGCATTTGAAGCAAGCATGAGGGCTGTGATTCCGCCAGCTAGCCCAATAGGATTTGAGGGGTAGGTCAACATTGTGTTTAGCTACTAGTCTCAATTTATTTGTTTTAATTGAGATATCTAGATGAGTCTTTGTGTACTTTTTTCAAATACTGGAACAATAGACTTATATTCAGTAAGCATGAACCATAGTGGTGTGGTCATTGATGTAATTTTAGTGATGTTAAGTTGAGATTGATAAAGACACAGCTACAGAAAATGAATTAAAAATATAATACTCATTATAGTTCTGATTAACATTCTATTCATTGAAATTTTGTTAATTTGTAAGCTGTTTTGGTTGCAGAGAATCTAACCGAGAGGTAGACACTGAAATTGACACATTCCTCAGCACCCAATCTCCAAAGAAGCCTGTGGATCCATTGTCATACATAAAAGTATGTAGGAAACTTCTTTGGGTTAACTGTTAACTCCTAAATTAAGGTCAATAGCAGAGTGAGTGATTACATAAATTAACAAACCTTTCAAATCTAGTGGTTTCCATTAACAGAAAAACAATAATTGTGTGACCTGATAAATGTTTTGACATGGAGATAACAAACATATTCTTTACCTGTAATTTGTTTTACATGAAGCTAAATATTCTTGGGTACTATTTTGTGTGACTGAAGCACTTAGTGCTGGTTTATTCCTTTCCTGAATAACGATTAAATTTTATTTCGCATTAAATATGGATGGAGAGCTTTGTAAGCTGCCATCTGGGGTAGTGTCCAGTCAATATGCTGTGTTTGCATAAAGTGGGGTCTACTTTATACAGTTGCCACTGTTTTTCCTGTCGGATGATAAATCTACAAGAGCAGGTTGGGTAAACCCAGATTAATTTTAATTTTAATTTTAACAGGCACTACCCCATTCTATTGTTTATTTGTCAAATTTTCACAAAAATAAAGCGAGTTGGAGTTCTGGAATATTATTATAATTGTAATTGTCTGATAAGTTGTTGTGTAGTGGCCATAAAAATTTACAGTGACCTTGGGTTGTATTTTTTTCTGCTCAGCCTAGATCAAATGCTGATTACATCAACAAAATCAGGACAAGACTTGAGGAAAACTCAGTTGCTAGAAAGGTATTGTATTTCTAAATCTACTGGTATGTAATGTTATATGTGAAGTAATATTATTATCATCATGTATATTTAACAATTATTCCATGAGCACGCGTTGGCTATAATCATCTCAACGTTAAATTCAATTATTAAATTTTACTAAATTTTTAGCTCCCTTTTAACTTTAAGCTGACGCATACGCTTACCATATTTGTAGATTGTGTTGTATTGGCTCATATACCATAATGGCTAAGCCAATAAAAAGTCTTGAATTGCATTATCCAATGAACCAGTTTTTAATAATGTATAATTATTTGATAACTGCCCAAAAGAGGTAGAGGAAATGTGCCTGAAGCTTGGAATGACCTTTCCACGCTGTTGCTAGTTGTTTAGTTGAATTTTAGATTTATTTTAAATGCACCTTGCACCAAAGTATGCTGAGTGATAAGAAGTCACAATAAATACAGGATCGCAGAAATTAACTAGCACATCCTCTTCTAGGAAAGAGAAAAGAGAAGAAGGAGAGTCTTGATTGAACAGATGAAGGCACATGAAGCTCAGGAAGTAAGTTTAAAGAGAAGCTAAATATCCACCAAGTAATTTAAATTGATATCAGTGTTACTTTAGCTTTGTTGTTTGATGTTTAGAAAATGTGGTCCAGTTACAGTTTTGCTACAAATCCTAGGAAAAATCTGGTTGAAGTATTCTGACTAGTACATGTAATTGACTAATTAATGTATTTCATATAGTTCTCACCTGGACATCAGAAAATATTTTTCAATGCCTATTTTTCAGGAAGCATGTAATATATATGCATTATTGACCAAACTTGAGGTCAAGATGGCTGGTGTACTTTCTCTGAAAGAACTTGGCCAATATCCAGCCATCTTGATCAAACAAGCTTGGTCAGTAAAGTATTTATTATATGGCGAGAGGATTTCAATATAAACAGAATCAAGTATGACTTTTTTATTTTGAGAGCTGGGAAAGAAGTCAAACTGCATGTGTTTGTAACACAATAAACCCATGAGAGTTGTTTAATGTTTTCTTTATTCTTTACTGTTTTGTGACTCCACTACTAACATTGTAAAAAAGTTAATATGAACTTTGTGAGTCTGTACCCAGGCAATCTTCTTGTGCGGGCCCAAGTGGGCAAGATGGGCCCATCTTGCTTGCTCGGGTGGCCAATCAGAATGCACGGTTCATTTCATATCGCTCATGGCTCTGCCGGCTGTATGACAAGGAACACTTAATGCTTAAGTGAATTTTTGTTTTGGAAAGATTCACTGATTAAAACAAACGCCAAACACTGATTTCATTGGTACATGATTATAATTCTTCATGAGATTCAAGATTTATAGTCTCTATTACATGGAAATGTGGATTAAATAATAAACAACAATAGTTGTAGAATGATTGTGAGAATCATTTGTTCCTTACAAGCAAAACAGCTGTGAAACTTATCATTTCCTTCCCTTGTATTAAGAGTGGATTAGCCATGTACCAGACAACAAGACAAATCTATTTAATTTTTCAGGAAGCGCATCGTGAAGAGATGCTTGTGAACAGACTCATGAGACAATCACAGCAGGAGAGAAGGATTGCTGTCCAACTTATGCAGGTTGAGTCTTACACATATTACATTCCACATTCCACAATTGTTGGTATCAATCTTTATCAGTGCCAAATTACAGTGACTAATTCACTAATTTGGAAAGGCAAATTTGATCTGATAATTTTTTAAACTCATTTTCAGCATTATCAACAAATTGAATCTAAGCTTGGATAAAATACCTAAGTATATACACTCTGAGGGGTTTTGTCATAGCCTTAAAGTTTAACTCCTTTGGTAAAAACTGCTGGCGTAGCCAGAACTAACAGGATTTCCAGTAAATGCTATTTGGTGGATGTATTAATTAAAAGTTAATCTCCTTGATGCCATTGTCATAACATTAAACTCAGATTTTGAATAATATTACTTTCTCCCTTAACTGTAATACAAATTGCCCTGATATGATATAATACCATGTTGTGGGAAATAGAGATCATTAAATTCTTGCTGGGCTATGTTATACTCTTTCACAACAAGCAATTTCTTTTACAAAAATTCCTGTCCAATTTTCCTTCTGAAAAGGAGAATCTATGGATTCTTTTGATTAGGCATAAATGAGTGGGCATAACTGGTATAACTGAGTGAGCCCTTCGCTCTGACGAAGGGCTAATACTCGAAACGTCAGTTTTCGTAATCATTACAGTGGCCAATTTACCATTTCAACTTTGTTGATATATCCAAATTATTTCGTTACCCCCACCGATGCAGCCCCAAACAGTTTCTTTAGAAACTATCAGCCTTTATAACTGAGTGGGCTTGTTTTCTTCAATTGATGTATTTTGTTGTCTTTAAAAAGCCTGCATTATAAGTTGTTTTGTTTGTAACTTATATGATGCTCTACAGGTTTCAAAAACTTTGCTGTTTTGCTGTAAAATCTGAGATTTCAAAACTAACTTGTGAATGCTGTCAAATATGATGTATTAACTTTTTTGTTTTGATTACCCACAGATTCGTCAGGAGAAAGAAGTCATTCGACAGAATAGGTATGTACAGTTGAATATGTAAACTTAATTCTTAGAACAGTTAAGTCGTAACCTGTCTTTGAATTATGTTGTTGGTAGTAAACATTCATCCTCATGATAGTAGGTAATTTTTGGTCCAAATTATTGTTGATTTGTCATTAACTGAAAGTGTTTTTCCTCAAATAAAGGATATTTAGAGAGAAACAGTATGCAGAGAGAAGACTGAAAGACTTTGACGATGCATTAACAAGAGAAGCGGTGAGAGCTTATGAACATCATAGTCCTTAATGTTTATAACTTAGTATGTCAGTGTCAGTTCAAACATGTTCAACTTCAGGGCTGGTTATTTAAACAAAGTTTAGCCATTGTTTAACAAAAACTGTGTTCTAAAGTATCTTCAGTTTAGCTGAACCATTTTTCTGAGCATTAATTTTTGTGAACAGCATCATGAGGGCCAAAAGCTAGCAACAGAAATAACATTTTTGAAAATATAGTTAACCCTCGTATAGATAATACCTGAGGCCCACTGTTTGCATAAAACTGTGGTTTGGGTTACACCTGGTGTAAATAGCTGGCCCTAATTAAGTTTGATAAAATTTTCATGCAAGGTTTTACAAAATCTGCTTGGTGAATATTGTGATATACGTGCACTATCTTCTCTTATACTGCTCTACTTGTACTTATGTTGAAGAAATATTCCTGGGAAATGTATTTTGCTTACCTGAGTTTATTGTGAGAAAGGTTCATATCATGATACATGTAGGTTAGTAAATGATTTACTCTGTGATTGAGTAGTACCATCACATTAAACTTTTGAACAGGAATTGTGTCGTCAAGCTAGAATAGAATATGCAGAAGAGACAAGGAAAGCCCAGGAATTGAATGATAAATTAAAAGCAGAAATTGCAGAGGCAAAGTACCAAAAGCACTATAACATCTGCAGGGAGGTAAGTTCCTCTTATAATGTTTCACCGGCTCTGTAATTTAGTATAGTATACTAATATACTAGGCAGGTTGTTTTGTTATGCAGGTAACAGGTAATTATGTAAGTTAATTGCCTAGGGACACTGACATTTAATACAAGGCATGGATTAAAGCTCAAAGGAAAAATAATTCTTGTGCCGATGAAGAGGAGAAATTTTTTTTAAATGATTGACATACTTCATACCTCTGTAAGTTGATTGCTTTCTCTGATCCTCTGATTTCTTCTATCCTTGTTTTTTTATACAAGTCATTATTTACATTGACATGTATTACTTACAACACATAAACTCTACTACAATGCATGACTTAAGATACATTACTTACAATTAGCTGCTTACAATGGAATCTTACAGTTATATAGTTTACAATGCTAACATTAATTGAATACCACAGTACTGAAATTAATAATATCAATGCATTGTTTTGAATATGTTTAAAAAGATTCAAGGCATACTTGCAAAAAAGGATCAAATGTGGATTAAACATTTATTTTCCATTTCTTGTGAAAGATATCTATTTCACCCTTTTGTTAGCTGTTTGGTAGTCTATGAATTTCAGATGTCATTTTGCTTTGAAAAACACTACCGTATTTACCCGTGTATGATACGCACTTTTTTCTTACAAAAATAAACATCAAAATCACAGCGCATATTATACACGGATTCCATTGTTTGTCACTCACATCTTAATTTGCATAATTATGTTAAACACAACAATAAAAGTAACACATTTTAAGCTTTATTAAATAACTTATTTCTGTTGTAAGCAAAAAATGCACAAATTTCTTATGTGTAGAAAGCGCACACAATGGTATTCATTGGGGTTATATTGTTTACTTGACTTTATTGCCAGAAAATTGCATAGAGTTAGTTTGAAAATTCTAAAAATATGACGATATGACACAAAATCTTCAATACTTTTTGGACATTATTGTTGCTCACTCAGAACATTTACTGGGCCATGGAATCATCAAAGTAGCTAGGCCTTACTTGAAGTCCTAAAGTTTGATTTCAATAATGTCATAAATAACTAAGTAGCAAAAGATATTGATGTTAATGATATGGCAAATTTCTTATTCTTGTGGTCTTAATAAATAATTGTACAAATGTTCAACTTGTCTTTTATGCCATGAAAAACTTTTTTTCTGATAAATTAGGTTAAAAATAAGGATGCGCATCATACATGGGCATGTCTTATATATGGGTAAATACGGTAAATTTTGGTTTTAATGAACTCTTTTGTCTTTCCTTGCTTTTGGTTTTTTCTTTCTTAGGTTTTGTCACAGATTGTGGACTTTTCCTGTAAAGTAGGAGAATATAGAGAACTCACTGAAAAGTAAGATGGAATGTACTGTATGGTCTTAAAGGAAAGCATTGAAATGTTCATTGTACCAATCAACAAACTTTTAAGGTCTTGATAAATTTGTACAACTTTAAAGTGCTTTTATAATTTGGATTATTTGATCACTGTTGGTAGCATATAGGGGTTGGAAATGTGCAAGGGGTAGACAGTATAATTATATAAACAGCTGAGTTGCTCTCATGTTGATGAAACATGATTGGTGAGGAGTTTTATTCATGTCATGTACTGTGACAAACTTTATTGTTATATTGTGATAATTATCAAAAGTTTTTTTTAACAAAGGAAGTGACTTCCTAAGGCACCTAGCTATAAATTTACAGTAAGGTGCCAAAGAGGAAGAAAAAGATATGTACAATGAATTACAACATTTTCATTTTCTCAGCAAAAATTACCCAGCAGTGGACAAACTATTGCTTGTGCTTACAGTGAATTGTTGTTGGTTTGATAATAATGTGTGCACTTCATACAGTACTCTCTGTTCTGTTCTATTCTACGATAAAAATAATAAAGAGTTAATGATTGGTTTACTTTATGATGACCTGTTGTTCATTTGTATTCTCCATCAATGCAAAAGTTAAATTATATATGAATTAAATTTCGTATCTACCAACACAGACTCATTCCACCCAAGATGTTCAGGGAATGGAAAGCACTGTTTCTAGAGGGACTTCCCATTTATGAGGATCAGGTTAAGTCAATTTTTTCACACTAGATGTACTGTATTCTGCTTAAAATGTTCCCTAAGCCATAACTTTAAACTACGTTTTTTAAAAGCTGCCAAAGGTTAACACCGCAACTTACGGTTTAAAATCGTGAAGGTTCACGGTGCCACAACTATGGAACTAATACCTGAATCATATTATAGATCTATGTAAGGTTTTTTATAGAAAACTAGCCTTGTCAGGTTTGATATGATCATCATACTTACACCTTGTATCTTTAATTAGTTTTAGCTTTTCTCATTATTTTTATGAAGGGATATATCTAGTCTTATGTAAATAGTTTAAAGTCTTAATTTTAATCTTGTATTATCTCAATTACTGTTGATGGTATTATCTCAATTTAGTTATTTTTACTTTTACTTTCTGTGTTATACCTGCAAACTAGCTGGTGAGATTGTTCTCACTTGACTTGAACTTGAATTTGTAAACAGGGTATTTAGGAAACATCCAAAGTAAATAATGGTGTTCTTTGTTCTTCGTTTTCAGCCACCAGAAGAGTCTAGTGCTGAACTTTCCAAACAGAAAGAAATTGAGAAAGAAAAGGAAGATTTGATGGATGAAGGAGACTTTTTAGAGTACAAAGTGAGTAGCAACCAAAAGCTAACAATGTGCAACTTTACATTTGGTTGGCATGAAGTTCGTCTTCAAATATAGACTAGTTTCAGAGGCCATAGAAACCTAGAAGTTCTGTTTTCCTTGTTGTTTGGGTGTTGATCTCTGCACAGACATAATTATATGAAATGCCTTTCATCTTGTTAATCGGGTTAACTTTTTAATAGCCTCTTTTAAGGTAAAGTTTAGATTGAAATGATTTTAAACTTACCAGAAATCTAAATATGTGGACATCTACCATATACGTCAAGTTATTTTTTTTTCTGTTTTTATGTAGAATTTGATTGGTGAATGGACTCCCATTGAAGGATCAGAAATCCAGGGACCTGCAAAGGATAATGCAGTCCTAGGTCACATCATTCACAGGCTCTTCAACATTGTTTCACCACCAGAGGTAGAGTCAGTGATTATGTATACCTCAAGTTCTTGAACTTGAGGTTAACCTCGTAACTATGCCTACAACAAACCAAAATAAATCTCCAATTTTCAACTTTTCCATAAGAGCACAAAATAGCCAGTTAATTGTCACTGGGGCGGATCCAGGATTTAGTCAAGAGGGGTTTGGAGAATTGTTCCCCTTCTGAGGGGTCCAAGATTTTGAAAATTAGGTCTTCGGAAACATGATTTCCAGCATTCTGAGGGAAAATTTAGGGGGTTCCACCGAACCACCCAAACACCCCTGGATCCGCCCCAGGGTCAATTAATGAAGTTCTTGGTAATTTGCTGTAAAGACTTATAACGCCTAGATGGATAGTGTTTATTTATGCACATTTACAGCAAGCTCACTAAATTTTCTGGCAGAAAAGCCACACCCCTGATTTGTGACAAACTTTTTGGAACCACTAATTATATGCTGGTGTTCATGGTAATTCATTTTTATGGTATTAGAAAAGTTAGTGAATACTTAACTAGATCACCACACCAATAATAGGTAGGAAATAGGTGCTTTTGATGTCAATAGATTGTTACGGGTTTTCCATTTTTTATTATTATTATTATTGATATTATTATTATTATTGATATTATTATTATTATTGATATTATTATTATTATTATTATGTAGGCACCTCCACCTCCACCTGAGTTTCCACCTTTTCCAATCAAGGTCTGTTTTCTTGGAAAGTTTTTTAGTGGGAAAACCACAACAATCAATAAAATTATTGAAGGTGAGTGATGTTTTTTTGTTTTTTCGTAACTTGTTCGGTGATGTTTGAATTTATTTTCATTAGCAGGATGATTGGAATTTTTTGCACATTTCTTTTTGGTGCTGACCACAAGTCATAGATTGTTGTCAGGAAAGTACCTTGGGGTTGTTATTTTGGAACTATCAACTCTCGTGGGTGGAGATGGGGGAGGAATCTGTCTTGTTTATGAACAGTACTTGTGCCAAACATTCAGTATTTTGCTATGTTTTACTCTTGCTTATATACATAAAATTGCACTTGACATTATGTTATTACCTGTACTTAAAAGTGTTGTAAGGTTTTTGCTAGTATGAAGCAACTGTTTCAAATTGATTTTGTTGCTAGTTACCAATCACTTCTTAAACACGAAGGCGCGCTATAAAAGGAGCCTTAGGTCCCACTGGACCATTTGTCAATCAACCGTCGTGTGATGTAGAACTCTTAGAGTGAAGTCAGCTTGAGCTACAGCTACTACTCCAAAGCAGTGAACAGCAGGCGCATTCCTTAAAATTGTTTTATGTATTCATCACAATACAAGAATTTTTTAGATTTGTATTTCCTTTCTCTAATGGAAACTATCTTTATTTGTGGCGGTAAATTTGAGATCGAAGTAGGTGGTTTGCACGTTACCTCATGCCACCATACTGGTGGAAGTAAACAATAGATATCTCATTAGCTCCTTCTGTTCATCTACCAGCATTTAAATTTGACCCGCACACGTCAACGGTGAGTGACAAATGAGCCTAGGTCTTCCCAGGGAAGACTTCCTTATATAGCGTGCCTTTGTGTTTAAAGAATGCACAGAATATCGGAAAGCTATTTTTATTGGCCAATAAGATAGATATAAAAAAGCAGGGCTTCTTCCAATTTCAAAGAAAGGGCTTTTCTCTTTTTTTTCTTCATATGATTAAAATCTATTCTATTTTTGGACCATTCTTTCATTCCAGGTCATCGAATGGTTCGACTCTCAGTGGATGATCTTGTTGTAGATGCCATTGATGCTTTTAAAAGCAATGAATGTATTGAGGAACCTCCAGAGGAGACAGCAATACTGGTATGGTATTCATCTTAAAATTTGTAGTCGTAAAGGAGGCAAGTACACAAATTCTTGGTAACCTAAAAAGCCTTAAAACCAAGAATGAATTGTTTTTTTCAGGTTGAAGGGACCTCTTCTAAGAGAGTGAGCATCAATGAAGAGATTGGTAAGGGTAAAGATCAAGCATCTGAGGAGTCTAGGGCTGTGACACCACAGTCAGGTGCACCAGAAGAAATAATGGGAGAAAGGAGAGGTTAGTATTCAGCAAACTCATAAGGAACTTGAATGGAGAGCTCTTAAAAAATTTCTCCTTTTCTATTGTCACCCTTGTTGAGAAAGTGAGTTTGTTTTCTGGCTGATCTTAGATTAAAAAAAGAACAAAGTCCCAGTGAGCTCTGATGTCGTGGTTTCACATTCACTTTTGTGTGGTTGATCACTGCACAATCACATGAGGAGGGAATACATTGGAGTCAAGCCTGATTGACTGACTGCTGAGTTTGTGTAGGAAGCTCATCTTTTAGGGACCCAAAACTGTGCTAGCTGCAGTAGGCCAAAAGATTAAAAGAAGCCATATTTGAATTGACTTCTGTTAACATTTGGCTCATGATCACCATTTATAAAACAGGTTGTTGGATTAAAAAAATTTCATTGTATTTGTGTACAAATAGAAAGTGAAGATCCTAACAAAATGGAAGAAAAACAAGTCAGTGAAGCTGTAGATGTGGAAGAAAAAAGAGATAAGACTAAAGAAGAACTTGAGAAAGAAATGACGGACATAAAAGATGATGACCAGAAATCACCATCTAAGTCTAAAGAGCTAGAGCCTGTTTTATCAAGAACTAAAGGGCCTACTGTGAGTGTTATCTGATTGTATCCTCTTTTACATCCATTTACACTGGTATTTAAAGTAGATATGGTAATGGAGGGTATGCTGTAAGTGAAGTACCCAACCAGTCAGTCCCTTTTCAATGATATAAGGTGGTTCTAAAACTTCAAACTACAAATTTCTTTTAGTCTTTGTGGAAAGATAAATATGATACTGCAAATTTTGTTACAGTTAACTTTTAATTAAATGAACAGATGAAAATGTAACAAAATATGATGTCTGGAAATAAAAGTCCTCACCCAGAGGGCACCTTATTAACCTTTTTTTGGACTTCATGGGCTCTTCTCTCTCCCCACTCCATAACAGTGTTTGGGTGCATATGACACTCTTATACTTAACTGAGGAAAACAAGCATTGCTGTAGACTGTTAGGGGGTATTTGCTTGTCATGAATGAGTATATGTCTCAATCATGTCTTCCAAGATTGCAGCTCTTTTTAATTTGATAATGTTTACCATAATATTGACCTCATTAAGATTGAGCTTTGACTACAATAAGTAGTATTTTTTGTTAGCTGTTCAAATATTACATGCCGGAGGGATCCTTAGGTTTCTTGTCTTCCTTAACAGTGTTTGGGATAATCTCTACTTTGTCACCAATTGATTGATGGTTTAAACTGAAGGTAATTATAAACTATTAATATGAAATTTTTGATGTTTTCTATTGGCAGCTCACTGTCCGTGCTAAACTGGGTTCAAAGGCTTATAGCTTTCTTAAAAAGGGAAAAACCACACCGGACCAATTATTAGTTGATATCATGGTAGAAGCTGTCAGGTAAGTGTGGTTACTTATAGTAACTCTAGTGAAACCAAATGGCCCATTCAAATGTGATCCATTAGATGTAGTTCTTTTTGAAATTTCTCATTGACTCATAGTCAACGATGATGATCGCTATAAACAAGGATGTATTCTCTTTGAAAGGCAAGTCCCAGAGGGTACCGGTTGGATCATGGATGGATTTCCTAGTACCATTAATCAAGCCAAGGTAGGTTGTGACTATTGGAACCAACTCAGTTCATAATGTATGTGACAGTTATGTGAGGTTTTTCAACCCCTGAAAGCACTGGGGATCATGAATGGCTGGCTAAACTCCTGTTTCTCCTCTTACACAATCATTTCAACTTTGTTATGGGGTGTGACTACCTTAAATATAAGCATCTCAAGACTCTCAAATTGAAAAACCTGTGATACCAGTCCCTTGAACTCTAGGAAATTAAATTATTCCCTTTATCTAATTATTCTGAAACAGAATGCCAATTACCCATTTTATGCATTACATGCAAGGGTTAGCCAGGTTCTGCAACAACCTAGCTACCCCGATACCCAAGTAGTGCATATTATTCCAAGTCCTTGATGTATGTTTCCTTTTTCAAGCAGCTTAGAAGCATATTGAATGGCTATGCACATGAACTTGATGCTACACTTAGTTGATATGGCCTACGTTAGGCTTAAATGTAAATTAACTCTGGCAAGAACCCTGCTTTGTGGGAAAAACCTTTCTTCAGAAAAAGCCTAAGGGTGGAATAAAAACCTTGTCTACTTGGCAGAGTTGGAAATCAACACCCAGAGGTGTTTAACCTAGAAGAAAGGGATTTCACTTAATGTTTTTCTCCAATAAATTTTCAGTTGCTGGAAAAATCACTCAGTGGATATGATGCACAGAAGGAAGCTAAGGATGCTAAAGCTGCCAAAGAGCCTAGTAAAGTCAGCAAGACCAAGAAATCCAGACTGGCACCAGACCCTCATCCTCCACATGAGGTAGGTATTTATTAAGAAACTAGAAATTAGTTTCAGTTGACTGACTGGAGTGCCTGGTCATTATCTTGATGGACCTACAGACTTGTGACTTTTTTTGGCTAAGAATGTGCACAATTTCATTAGAAATTATCTCTGAAATCAAATAGTTTCACTGCCTCTTCTGTGATATGAAAAAGTGGCTAATGAATGTCAATGGATGCCTACACTTTAAGCTGTTTTCTTGCTGATGTTATCAGTTCACTTTAGAAGAAATTTGTGATTGACATGCTGCATGTACCAAGATATTAAACCATTCACCAATCTTATTGACAATGTGTAAAGGCAGCTCTGGACTTTACCTGTCCTTAGGTACTATCTATTTACAGGTAGACTATATATTAACCTAACTGAGTTACTGCATTGCCAATGGAATATTTTTTCATGATCAGACTCCTGCACCCAAGAGTGGTATTGACTTGGTGTTGTTGTTTGACCTGCCTGATGAAGTGTCACTAAAGAGAGCTGAAGGACGAATGTGTAAGGACTTTATGACCAATCTAACTTCATTAACTTGACAAATGAGGGTTGATATTGGTTTAATATCTTAAAAGCAAAGAAAACCGGAAGTTCTGTAATTCTCCAGTCACACTTTTGGCAAAAGGAATTGATGTCCAGACAACCCAAATTCAGTAATTACCATGTGTCAAATAGAAGTATTCTTATTTTTTATTCACTCACTCACTCACTCACTTACGTATAATTCACAGAAATCAAACTTTTAAGCACCAACCAACTTCTTTTTCCTATTTTTTCTTTTTCTGTTTTTTCGAATGTCTTTTTTTTTCTGACGGATGAAAGCTCTTTGTAACTGTTTAAAAATGTTTAACTGGACATGAGTATGCCTTGATAGAATTGTCCCTCTTTTAATGTCAGGCAACCAATGGTCTGTTTGTTTTCAGATGATCCCACATCTTCCCAGCAATACCATCAAGAGTATAATCCACCAGTAGAAGGCAGTTACACAGGAATTAATAAACATGAAAAAGTTATCCCCGTGACTGATCCATCAAATGACCGTGAGCAGGTCCAGCAGAGGTTAACCTTCCTCTATTCTTATTTTACTCTCTATTCTGGCAAAGTAACCTTAATGAAATACATAGGATTGTCTAATGAAATTTTTAGGTGGCTGAAATATAATAAACTGGAAGCTTGACTCAAGATTTCTTTGACATATTTCTCAGCTATATGAATTTCTTCAATCTCTTTTAAATGCCATAATTTAAAGTTATGGTCTGAACATGAAATGATGGAAGCAAGGTAGTAAGAAGAGTTACTTGCTTACCTTGATGTGAGAGGTTTTTTCTTCTTACAGGATTGTAGGCTTTGGTGATGGCTGGCCAAAGCTGGAAAAATGGTTTACTAAGTTTGGTGTTCTTCAACGTATTGATGCAAACACCAGTCAAGGTAATTACAGTTATATATGTTGTTGAAATTATCTGCTCACTGATATTTGCATTACATTGTATCAGCTAAGCGTTTCCTAATTTATTTTGATCAGGTCCATGTCATTATAATCCCTCAAGAGGTGGACAATATAGGGTTTTTAAAAGTCAAGGTAATCACCTTGGTGGTCAACTGGCTTGTCACTTCAAATTTTCCTGTTTTTGTGTTTAGATGAACTGTATGATGAAGTATCAGCCCTTCTGAATGAAACTTATCAGAAATTAATTGCACCACCTGAGGAGCTTCCTTCTGTGAGTTAAATCTTCATTGATATCAAGTGTACAATGTTCCAGTTTAAGAACAATTTTTCAGTGGGTACAATGTATTACTGCAACATTTAATGGAATCTTAATGTCACTATCAATAAACAAATGACACTTTTAGTGTCAAGCTTACAGGTAAGATGAGACCAAATTCTTAATTAGTTTTAGTTCTTGTTAATGTTTGAGACTTTAGTAGCATTCATGATCTACCCACTCCTGAATTCCTTTTTACCTCATGGTACAGTGTTTGTCATACTATGGTGTAGGTATGGCCCTGAAATTCACTCACTCACTCAAGCTCACTCACTCGCTCTATTCTAAACTGTTAGACAATCAACTGATACATTGAATGTGGAATAAAGATGCTACCCCCTGCCTTCCCTACTAGGTTTGGTTCTGTCCCCTCAGTTGTGCCATTGTCTTCTGTTTACATATCTGGGAAGTGGGACAAAGGCAGATATTTTTTGCCTGAGTACATGTGGCGATCAACATGAGTAATTCAAAATTGCATCTGTGGTATACTGTAAGTCTGTTAATATCCAATGATTAGACAAAAATATCATGCTTAAGTCACAATGTCTGGGAGCTAACGTTATGTATGGCCTTAATCTCTATTCCTTAATGGCTCTGCATTTTTTTTTCTGGAAACAGGAACCCTCTGTTCACCCAGGACAAGCAGCTGAAGGTAACATTTACTGAGTACATAAAGATATTTGTAGGTCACCAATATTATTTTAACATTTGGATTTGCAGTTGAAATTGTCTGTAGTGATTTAGAGTAATAACTTGGCAGTGACCTGAAAAATTGTCCGATTTTTGTTAAAAAAAAAGTTTCATGAGGCAAATAAATGCCCATGTAACATATCTTTGTGAGACAATCGTGTCTAAATGGTAAATTTAGCTTAAGCTTTTTCCATATGGTTTTCATGCATGAGCCCTGTGGTGTTTAAGTTGCAAGATTACATTATAATTCAATCATCCCTAACCCACATATGAGACACAGTCTTATTTTTCTTTCAATACAATCATGCTTCAACTTTCTAATAAATCATAGAATTTCTCAATCTGAATGATTTGGCTAAAGACCTAGTGGAGAGGTTGACATTTTTTTTTTTTTTTCCAGCTGAGACTCCATCAGGTACTCAGTTAACTACTGGTGATGGGCCTTCGGGTGAGGGCTTAGGAAGTGAGGGTGTTACAGCTCCTCCAGAAAGTGCTGCTCCACCATCTGAGGCTCCTTCTGAGGTAGGCAAGTCAGAGAAGGGTACCTCAAAGAGTAAAGCAGACTCTAAACCAGGTTTGTTTCGAAACTATTTAGCCTTGTTGCGTAAATTTTCATACAATAGCGTGAAGGTTGCAGTTGTTATATGTTCCTCGCGTTGCCATGGCAGAACTACTTTCAATTTCCAACTTTGTCTTAATTACTCCTTGATAGTTTTGTGACATATGAATAAAGGGGTAAATTTCTAAATAACTTTGGTGCTGCTTCGATGGGGGTATCAAGGTAATTGGTTTTATCAACTGAGGTGATAGCATAAATTAGCCACCGTAAAGAGTTTAAACCCTTAATGGTTACCAATTTACATTATCAACTTAGTCGATAAAGCCAAAGTACCTAGTTTTGTGACATGTCAGAGTTAATCAGACTGAAATTAATTCGTAGTTGGCCATTCATATCTATAATGGTTTATCCTCTTCAACATTGGAAGTGTACATGTAATACTTTTGTCAATTGTATGAGCAGTTGATCTGTCTTGAAAATTTAGCAAGTTGAATTATTGATTTTAGTAATTTTTGTCGGAGGATAAGACAATCAGGCGCTTGTCTTTTTGGTTTAGCTTCTAAGGAACATTAAACATATTTAAACGTCACTAGTTGTTGTCCCTGTATCAAGGCTCTCCAAAGTCCAGGAAAAGCAAGAAGGAACGTTCACCCTCCCCACCAGCATCGAAGAAAGGAACCAAAAGTCGCACCCCATCCCCCTCCAGTTCTAAAAAAGGCTCAAGATCAGGTTCCAAATCACCATCAGCGTCAAGAAAAGGTTCGAGGCCTACTTCCAAGGGATCAAGACCGGGATCAAAGAGGGCTAAATCTGCCAGTATGTGTTTATTTTATTATTGACTGGAGAAGCGGTTTCTATGTTAAATTTTCTTTTTCGGTAGTGTCTTTTTATTGCAGCATTTTATGGGAACATCTGATCTCTGAAATATATTTTCCTTTTCTATATATTGGAGTCAGAGCTTATGCCCTGTCCCACTTAGGAAGAATAAGAAAGGCTATTTGAATGTAATACTTGATCTCGAGAGTGAAACTCACGGACGGGTATAGTACATCTCAAGATACTCCTAGGGCTCTCAAGGACATTCTAACTTTAGAAAAGCATGCGCCAGGAAAATTTTCCTTCTTTCAAACATTATTTGACGGAACTGAAAGCTGGCATGATTAAGGATAACTTTTCATTCTTGAGACAGGTTCGTGTTGTTTTTTTCACTTAAGGATGTTGGCTTAATTTTGTTTTGAATCCACAAGAACAGAAAAATAACTAAACGCTTAGAACCTGAGAAATATAGAAAGGTTTAGGTTATCGAGTGATCAAGAGTTAAGAACAAATGACTGGAAAGAAGGAAAATATTAAGTTTTACAAAGAGTACCTTTTGATCAAATTTATGATGGAAAAGCGAAGTTGAGTGGAAGTGGAAAGCAAAGCTTTATGGAAATACAAGTCATTTTGGTGAACTTTACCTTAAATCAGTGAAAATTTAACTGGACTCCTATGATGGGATTGTAATATGAGCACATAGGATTACACGGCTTTCTCAAAATAAATTCAAGGTGTTGGATTGTAGAATATCTTGTACTTACTTGTCACTCTAGTTTTCAAGGGTAAAATCGCATCGCAATGACTTGAAGTGGGAACAAAGATTGCCTCGAGGCAGCGGTTATTTAAGTGTCAAGTGTTTAAGACACCATGGGCAACATTTCAGTGTAATAGATAACTCAAATCCAAGAGAAACATTTTCTTTTTTTAAGTAAATGCGAGTTTTGAGGTAGCAAAGGTTCCCTGTACGTTATAAACTAGGATAAATAATCCGAGTGACCTTGTTATCCTAGAAAAAAGCGCTGAAGAGCCAGAGGAGGAGATTGCACCTGAACCCCAAGGACCACCTGAACCAGAGCCTGGGTCCGAGGACTGGGAATATGTTGACCAAGCCATTGATGCGGTATGTTTTTTTAATTTATATCATGCAATGTTTGCTACTTTTCCAGTGAAATATGACCTCATGTCAGAAGTACAACTTTATTATTATTTGCTTCGCACGTTGTACACTGTTACATTAAACTGGACGGCAAAAAGGTGAGCTAATTTAGATGGGCCAGTTTAGGATTATGACATTCTAAATAAATAATAAGATTGAGAAAGTACTGGAACAAGAAGAACAAAGACCAAATAGCGTGATATATGGATTTTCTTCTTTTGTACCAAATGTTTTCTAGTGCATGTTTGAAGTTTTGTTTGAAAGCTTTCATATATCTAGTATGTAATTATATGATTTAGTTTGGAAAGGTGTAGCGTTTAAAATAACCCGAGGTACGAGGCGTTGATGTAGACGTTACGATTAAATGGCTGGAATTCCCCATTTCTCTGACAATTGAATGAAGGCTCATACTTTCTATGCAAGGAGGTTTCCTTTTAAGACTTCCCCTCAGTTTTTCTTGGCACCAGCAAGAAAATAGTAAAGTTTACGTTTTACAGTATTTAAGTGTAAGAAATCTGTACGTATTCATCCACTTGTGTCTTTGTAGGATTTTGCTGGAGTTCTTGTATCTCAGTGGGAAAATACTGAAGAAGTCTATGTTGACTCTTGTAAAAACGTGTTTGGATTGATCAGACGGGAAAGAGAACTTATCCATAGATATTTCTACGGAGTAAGGTTAGAAATTGGCTACAGAAGCTCAAACGTTTTTTTATGTAATTAGGCATTCATGACGGCTACCACACAATCCACTCTAAATGAACATGTTTCAAAAGAGATTTGTTAGTAATTGGTTTTATTTATTATCCAATTGTGCTTCATAGAGTACAAGTAACGCGCGAGACGAGTACAAATATCACGCGATGTTTGTACTCCAGAAACATCCGCGAAATTCGCCCGTATTGAAATAACAATTTGGCGTGTTGGATAATAAATATCTTGTTATACGTTTTGTTGTGTAGTATCGCGGATTATTATCCAACTACACTCCGTAGAGTACAAATAACGCCATAGACGAGTACAAATATCACGCGGTATTTGTACTCCAGAGAACCGACTAGACAGGTTTTCTCGCATCGCGCAAGCGAAGTAAAGAAAAAAAAATTGGCGGACAAATTGAGTCATATTTCTGACGACGAAGAGTCGGAATGGCTAGCGAATATAGATCCAAGTTTATTAGATGAATCGAATAAAGAAAAACAGTCAGACGACCAAGAAATTTCTTCATTTATTGAAGAAAATAGAAACAGCAACATGACAATGCGCCAATTCCATACCGCTTCGCATACTTATGTCACGCACTCCCTGTAAATAAATATCCGCGAAATTCGCCCGCACTGAAATGACAATTTGGCGTGTTGGATAATAAATAACTTATTAGACGTTTTGTTGTGTAGTATCGCTGAGTATTTTTACTCATTGGTGGTATTTTGACTCGCTCTACGGGCTCGTCAAAATACGACACAACTCGTCTAATAAGATATATGTATTTTTACTCGTTGTTTGTATTTTGACTCGCCCTAGAGCTCGTCGGAATACGGCACAACTCGTAAAAATACTCAGCGATACTACATAACAAAACATCTTATAAGATAAATATACTGTAACTCCCCTTATGACTTTTCGCTTTCTTGTAATGTGACTCGAACCTCCAACATTTTACTATACCATTCATTGTAGCTCTAATTTGGTTCGTTTTACAGAAAAGATTTTGTAGCGTTTTTGAAGAGGCCAGACGAGAAACAGGAATATGTCCTTCAATGGCAAAAGGTAAAGTGTAAAGAACAGTTTAAACGGTAATTCAAAACTATCAACAGGCAGAGAGATTGTAAGATGCTTTTTACATCGGAGACATGGTCTCACTTTAAAGAGATTTTATATTTGGCTTCGCTTTACCTGTAGAAGCTGTACTTCCGAGCTCCAGCTATCGTGAGGGAAACTTCGGAGGGAACCAGGTTGTTAGACAGTTCGATAAGCCTTTGGCCCGTATACCAAAATTCGACTCTCTAATTGCCGTTTTGAAACAATTCGAATGGCTGATCGCCTGATAACTCCGGAAGGTGAGCCCTTACCCTGCGGTACTGGCCTCCGGCATTGTTGAATTGTCTTTTCCCTTTCAACGAATGCGTCGTGTTCCTTGGCAATAAAAACCCCTTTTTAGGACTTTTAAGGCCATGCGGGTTTGAGTTGCGACTCACAAGTTGGAAAAATATATGAAGAGTTACTATGTAACCTTCGTTCCAGTAAACTTCTTCCAACTAGAAGGCGAAGCATTTTTCATGAGTGAGACCTCTGTTTGAAATAAGAACACACCTCCAGTCAACCTCCCGATATTAAATCCAAAATTGCGCACCGTAACCATGGTATGGGGGCTATGAGACATACGTAAATATTGTTTCTTGTTTCGTTATTTACGGGTAATATATCTTGAGCGTTTTTAACTGCAACCTTTTGCTACCTTTTCGTGCAACTATCAGCAGTTTTTTTTTTTCTTTCAAATTTTGGCACAGCACCAATCGTTACTTTCAGTAGCTCAACCTTACCACTATTTTTGTTTTATAACTATAACAGAGTTGCTTGTGCAATTGATCTTGCAGTCGTACAATGAAGTGAGTGAAGATATGAGAGGAGACGAGGATACCAAGGCGGAGCTTCACCAGCAGCTAGACGTATGTACTACCTACTTCCCTTTTTTTTGCTGGAAATAGTTCTAAAATAGTAACTCGTGGGTGTGGCCTGGACAAGGAAAAAGTCCTCCGTGTGAATCAGTTGAACTCAGCTGGAATTGTTATTTGGCTTTCTTGAATTCTTTACCGTCTAAACAATAGATAATTCGTCGACGACTTCGTTGTATTTCATTTAATTTTCTGTTGACAGGGATTTTCTGTTTTTCGTGCAGGACCTGTGTGATCGTTTGTACGATATCTGTGACAATCGAAAAGACTTGGCAGAGAAGGAGCGACAATCAGTGATGAGTGAAGGCTGGCTGGAAGATCGGCTTGGTCTCCTTACAAACTTCTACATCACACTAATGCAAGCAGAAGTCGACAGATACCAAGATACAGTACGGCTGCTGAGGGACTATTATGTTGGTATGGAAGGTGAGGCTGCTTTCTTTTGTTTTTGGAAATTTCTCTCGCTAAATGGACTGGGTCTAAAAACTTGCTTAAGGTCAACATACCTTGTGCACTGCGGGTAAAGTATATTCATATAGTTATAAACTTCTTATTTATCACGAGACAATCCATAACAATTTATTTCCATTCAGGTAGTTGTACAAATTTTATCACACACTGGTACAGTTTTTGTTTTATCGTAAACCACTATTTCATATCTGAAGTCATAGTTAAGAGAGCGAATCCAGTTTGCTCTATTAACTATGCTATAAATGGCGAACTCTGATAGTCATTCACAAACACCATTAAAAAGAAAAACAAATATTTGGTGAAGGACACAGTAAAAAATTTGCAGCTAAATATTTGAGACTGAAAAATCATAAATCGAGTCTGTGTATAAAACTTGTACAAAGTTTACTTGATGTTGAAGGAAATTGTTCGGCTTCAGCACTAAATAAAATATAAACAAATAACCAATATTGGCCAAAACGGATTTACTTTACGCATTTCAATTATAGAATAATGACTTGTACAAATGAGATCGCTTACATACATATCTCAGGATCTCAAGTAAAAATCAGTCAAATAATTATTCTCACCTCGAAAAAATCTCCCCAGAGTCTCTAGTTCCATCGTAGGAACAATGCAATAACATTTCTGCAAAAGCACTGTCTGTAGTGTTACCGAAACCCATGGTTGTTTTCCTTGCCCTCCATAAATCATACACAGACTCTCGAAGTCGAATAACCTTTGCCGAGCCGCGCAGATTTGGCCTTCCTCTATACCGCTTCTTCGGCGGCATCAACTTTTCAAATGACGTTTTTCACCGTCGTACATGTAAGAATTAAAAACTATTTACTGATATGGATACTACGATAGTTTGTTGTTCGCACATGATTCAAGATGGAACTTTGAAAGCCCTAATTAGTAATATGGAAGAAGATATCAAAGCGATTCCGCAACTACGAGGAAAATAGCGTATTTTTCATATATGAAAAATAATCCGGGCGCACAAGGCATCTCGGTTAGAAATGGGCCTTCAAGGCGAAAGTTGTCGCTAACGTAACAGAAAATTTCCGCAAACTTTTAGGTCTGATTATTCAAACATAGTTTAGCCGTTGTTCAACAACACTGCGTCCTAGAGAATCCTCAGTTAAGCTGAATCTTTTATCTGAAAATTCATCTTTGTGAACAGTATCAAGAGGGCCGAAAGCAAACAGTGGAAGGACGTTTTTTAAAATTAAATCAACCCTATAACAGAGAAAGTCTGAGGCCCTCTTATTGCGAAAAACCGTGGTTTAGGTTAGACTTCGTGTAAATAACCGGCTCATAGTCTCAGAAACTATCATTTAAATGTTTCTTATTCTTATTTATTTCTTACCGAAAATTTCGAAAGTTATAGCTAGCTAAATGGATGTCCAAAGATTCTTCATGATTGTTAAAATTTTCTCCATTGGGGATTTTCATCATGTCAAGCCATTATTTCGTCGTTACGACTTGAGATTGCTGTTTCTTTCAGATAGTAATTACTTTTTATAAATGTTTTCCCCCCTTTTACTATTAACAGGCAAAACACCATCAGAAGTTATCACAGAATACGCACGCTTACCACTTGTGGAACTACCATTGGCTGTAAGACCACAATCTGCGTCATCCAAGTCTGGAGGAAGTGAGAGTGTAACCAACTTAACAGCTGCTGAAAAGACTGAGGTGAAAAGTCCATCTGGTAAAAAAGACAGAGATAAGAGTTCAAAGACTCCTGAACCTTCAGAAGCACCTGAGGAGGAACAAAAGCCTCGGTAACTGCGCTGTAGATATGGCAATTATCATCATGCCTCTCTGAACAGATATCAAATTTAATCAGGAGTTTAAAATCTGAAACAAGTCTTAGAGTAGGATGTATTTTAAAAGTCGTAACAACTTTTATTGCGTTTCTATATCTACAAATAATAAAAGCAAAGAGTCTGTTGCAACTGGACTATCTAAACAGAAACAGGCCTGCACTAATGGAAGCCGTTTATAAGTGATCTAAATGTGACGGTTAAAAATTAAACTTGTATGGAGACGAACTACCATTAAATTTATGAAAGTAGGCCTAATTTTGAAGCAAAAGTTTTGATTCTGACGATTCCCAAGGTACATGAAACACGTAAGCTTTAGAGATGAACTTGCTACTGAATCATTAGTAGTTGTTGGCAATACAGTGCTGCATTGAAACATGTTGTAACCCTGCACGGTACTGATGTCATAGTTGGTCTCTTCTCACAGTTGAATGAGCTGTATAATGAAGGGTTCCGATTTCCAATGATTACAATTAGCAGTCATCTCTTAACATCCACGGAACTGGTTCTGGGCTCTGTTGTTTGAAGGCCGATGAGTGCACACCCAGGGTTAAATTTTAATCCAGGTTTCTGTACTTCTGTATTCAAGAGCCTTTCTACGATAATTTTCCCGATTCTTTTAAGAACATCCAATCATCTAATTGCTTACAGAAACAATTGTACTGAATTTTCATTTTAAGCTGTCATATCTTTAATTAAATTCACAGTAACCCTTGGTTATCTTAACCCAGCTTTGAACAACTCGGCCCTGGCCGTGATGGCGTTGTCTTTTGACTGCTGCTCGTCAGTTTTCACACTCTCGCGCTAGAGTTGCCACAGAATTACATCCTCTGTTGATATGGGAGAACACAAATCTCGCGCCTGTATCCGTAAGGACTGGAGTTCGTTTTCCTCTTGATCCCGCGTGAACCACGTGTTTCATTTGGGCAAGACTTGAATGATGAAGAGCGCCCTTAAATTGAACGGGGTAGACATGCTGTTAGTGTCTTTGTCCATAAGATTAATTTTACTTTATTTGCTTGATCTCCAGTATACCTTTAGTTCCTCGCCGTCCGAAGTCTGGAGAACCAGGCACTGGAAAAGGAAAAGACAAGAAAAGTGACAAGAAGAAGGACAAAACAGCTGACCCTGATAAACCAGATACCCCTGTGCCTCCTTCAGACCCGGATGAGAAAGTAAGACAAGCTACCAGTCCGTTTAGTCTGTGGCCTATGATCGTAATAATTTGGAAATACTAATTGCGCAGTGAGAGCACAGTTCCGTATTTTGAGTGAAAGGAGCTGCACAATATGTATTATGAGTACTATTATGTCACATCATAATATCATATCACACGAGCTGCACATGGTAGGAAAGGTTGTGTAGATCTAAACATCAACTGGTAAGCTCACATCACCGAGTCCTTTTGTATCGGTCAGGACAGTCATGGCTTTCAACATAATCTTTCTTAGTGGAATTTTTTCCGTTGAGGATACCACTCTACTTTCCGTTGATAATACTAACATTTTAAGCTTACTGTTTTTGACAGCTCGTCTTTGATGCTTTTGTAATGGCTCTGACAATCATCGAGACAATGGTAAGTAGTTATCTCTGAATTTGTGCCTGTTAATAACATTCTGGTGGACTTTCTATTACCTCGCTCAATATTTTCGATGTGTTATACCTTTCACTATGGTTTCTTTGTTTTACAAAAAAGGCCTTGATAGATCAGACAGAGCAAGAGGCTGAGGCTATAAGACAGGCCGAGCTAGAAAAAGAAAAAGAGAAAGAAGCCATGCAGAAAAAAGCAAAAGACAAGAAAGACAAGAAAGGAAGGAAGAGTCCTGGAAAGGGTGGATCACCATCTAAGGCAGAGACACCTCCTCCGCGTATGTTCACCGTGTGGTGTTATTGAAAACTTAGTATAAAAATGAGACCAACCCTCAAGCTCTATCAGCCATTACACTAACACTTTATGTCAGGGTCTTGAAATTCACTTTGCACTAGGTCGGAGGAACGTTGTTATAGCTGTCGGTATTCCACTGTAGTAAATTGCCATAGCTTCAGCGTAAGGGAAAATTGGTGTATTCGTTTTTTTTATGTGATCATTTTTAGCTCCACCAGAAAACCAAGAAGGAGTGTCCGAAGAAGAGAAGCTCAAACAGAAAACAAAGGAGAGAGCAAGAAAAGAATTTCTTGGTGCTGTTGGCTCAGAAGGTGAGGTGAAAAGATCTCCCAAACCTCGCTTTCTTTCAAGTCTGCCTAACATGTGTTGTGTGTTGCTGAATTTCTTGCCCTCAGTTTTACAAACTACATCATATCTTGTGTCTTTCAGACAATGGATTAAAAACTCGCATTGAAATGATCAAGAACCATGCCATGGCGGTTCTACAGGAACTTAAGGTACTCTTTTTATAGCTGTTGGCTCAGTTTCGAGTTGAATGCACCCACTTGAAATGATGTAAGCTCTCTGTGACCTCGTGGATTTCTTTACCTCTCGGCGACCACTTTTAGAGCAGACCAAACCATTCCACACGGCTCTGTTATGCTCGCATGCCTCCCCTGTCTTTTTGACAGTAGGGAGGGTGAATTATCCTTCTTCTGAATGACTTTTAACGAACTCGTTCACTTATGTGGCGTGCCAAATAATTTGCTTTCGTTGTGGTGAACTGTTGTAGATGCAGATGTAGATAAGTTGAGGGATGTTTTGCTTTAGAAATAATGCAATGTCAATGCACCTTGGAATATTAGTATTGTTAATATGGGAATTCTCTTTATATTTTTAAGTATGTGTGCCTCCCTCGGTGATGTTGTCCCTCTTGACAGAGTTGAGTAGAGGGGAATCAAAAGTATTAAATGCCCTTTACTGGAATTTTTTTTTGTCTTAGCGGGTTTGCTCTGTTGGATGTTTCATTTGATTAAAGGTTACTTAATCTATTTTTCAGCACTTCCCTGTCCAACACTAGCTCGAGGACATGACTGGCTCTACTCGATTACTTGATCTACTGCGTGTATTCTTAAGTGTAGATTCATGTAAGGTGCTCACTGATTACTTCAGACTCAAATGAGTCTATCTATCAACATGTATCTTTCCATTTCAGGGAAAGGCGGATTCTACTTACAAAGACATGGATGACTGGCTGGGGGATAGGTTCCTGCAAGAAACTGAAAGGTAGTTGTCGAAATTCTATCTGCATAAGCATCGCAGGTTGGTCATTGATTGGTGAAAATGTCAACGAATCCTAAAAAAGATAAGTCAGGCGTGGACTAGAGAAATGATGAGGTAGCTTGGTAAAACATGTTTTCTTAACTGGATTTGTTTTGGTGTTAGCATCAAAGAAATGGCAGAGAGCATACGTTTTGCAGTGGAGAAAGAGGAAAAGTTACAAGAAGAAAGTCTTCTGATGGACAAAGATTTTGTTCTCGATCTGGTAAGAGTCTGGTATTGCTTTTCAAATACATTTTTCGTTGATAAAGCTCGGTTAAAGGAAAATGATCCTCCCTTCATGCTTTAGGAAAATCTGCCCTTTATACAGGTCTTTATACTTAACAATTATTCGCCGAAGGCGAGGTGAATATCTCCGAATAATCCCCGAGACGAAGTCTAGGGGATTATTCGACAATATTCACCAAACCTGAGGCGAATAATTGTTTTATTATAATTTCAGAGCTGAACAACAGAGAAATTTCTAAAATCATAACATTTTAGTAACATTTATTAACATTTTATTTTAACATTTTATATAAACCGCGTGGATCGGTTTATATAGCGTCATATAAGGAACCGCTCGACCTATCAGATTGCTGGAAACTCTTTGCACAGCTCTGATATTATACTAAAGCGAAATATTGTCAATGTAGTGAAGGTAAACTGAGGGAATATAAGTGGACTTAAATTGCTCCACACAAGAAATCGACCTTCCAACAATTGTCTGATTAAGCGAAAAATCTACTGATCCCAGTTGCCTGTCCTGGTTTGGGGCATACACTTTGAGAACAGAATACTACCCCTAATCACCCCTCAATCTGTATACACTACTTAACCCGCGCTTTGCATATCTACTGAGGTTAAGATGAAAAAGTTTACCGTTGAAAGAAGCTAAGTTATGAATAGATTTTCTACCTTTTGTGGAAGCATTGAGCTACCTCCTCTCAGTGTGCTTATTGTCCACTCTGTCTCTATATTCTTACTTTAATATTTTACTGTTGTCTCTATTGTTAGGACACCAAGACATTTAAGACACCCACACCACCGCCGCCTCCAAGCCCTACTGAGGTGCCTCAGTGTGACACGTTTACTGTGACTCAACTCTTGCACTTACATCGACAGGTATTGCACCTTTTGTCTGAATAATTGCCTTGGATTGATTAGCTAGTACTTTCCTAGCATATATGCACAACCAAACTGACATATAGACATTCCGATGGACAGACATTCAAAGAAATAGTCAGACAGATAAACATACGGATTGGCAGACAGACAGATAGACAGACAGACAGAGACAGAGACAGACATATTTTTCCATTCCGCGGCCGTTAGTGAATGTTCTGATATCGAAAGGCAAAATCCTTAGGGGAAAAATGAAGAAAGTGTTAATACTCTTGACTTACAAATGTATTGTTTGTGTGTGTTATGGCAGATGTTGGAGACAGCCCCAAGTGGTATCATTTCCAATCGAGCATTTTGTGACACCATCATGGATATGACAGCTTTAACAGTGAGCGCTGCCAATGTACCTTCTTATGTTTCCTTGCTGTAACTTGTTAACTCCTGTGCTGTAACTTGTTCAATCTGTACTTCTTATAAGAGTTGCAGTCACGTTCATAAACGCCTTTTTATGTTGCTTTTGTTTTTTTATTTCAACAGCACGGAATGGAACTGCTTCCAGACTCGTGGATGAACATAACACAGCCACAGGTTGGTTGGATTGCTCTGAAAGATTTTCTCAAAATTTTCAAAGGCGGATGGTCAAGAAAACATTCATGTCTGATAAGAACTTCTGGAGACATATTTCGAAGGATTATGCATGTCGAGGCGCAAACAATAGTTCCTCAGCGTTTGGAAAGGAATTTCAATTTCAATGCGTTGGATCAGGGTGCCCTGTGTATCTGGGCCAGAGGTTCATGTATAATACGCATGACAATAAACAAATTGAAATAATAATAAAGAAGGTTGGATTCAAGAGACGATCTCAACGGGCGAGATCCACTTAGGTAATCAGATTTTACGTCGAAGCGAAAGCCTCAACGAGTGATTTTACAGACGGAATTTATCGCTGTAAACTTTTCCTTCCCCTCGACGGACCAAGATAAATATAGCTCGAAGGTGTACTTATTGAGACCTAAGCGGGCAACATGATGACTCCGCGATCAAATTTATTCGATAATTTGGATTAATGAACTGTGTTGATGATGTGACTTGGCCACCGTTTAAGAGTTTCAAAGCTGATGTTTTGAGCAGTAGTCTTTAGACAGAACGAATGACGTGTTATGGCTTTGCATAATCTTTCTTCATACCAGGGTGAATGACTAATTATATTTTTCACTCACCAGCTACAGGATGTGTGCACATTACTTGCTCTGGACACTGAATTCATTGATTGGCGGAGGTTTCTTTTGGCGGCCGCGCAGCCCTGGCCCCCAGCATCAAAGATGGATTTGTTGTTAACGCTGAAGCGCTGTCGTGAGGTAGACACTACACTGTCAGGAACGTTAACTCAGTCACAGTTTGAACAGGTTTGTTTATGTGCGGTAGTTGTATACCTTGGGGTTATTTTTAGCGACTACATAATTTAAGGACTAACGATTTTTGTGATATCGTTAGTGCGCTAACAAGCGCCAATTCACGCCAATATGTGGCTCAAAGTTAGCGCCGGTATTGAAAAAATATGTTAATCGATATTATTAAAAACTGGATCATTGGATAATGCAATTCAAGACTTTTTATTGGCTTAGCTATTATGGTATATCAGCCAATATACCATAATCTACAAATATGGTTAGCGTATGCGTCAGCTTAAAATCAAAAGGGAGCTAAAAAATCAGGTTTCTTCTTATACAAAATAATAATTTCTTGAGGGCGTTTTTAATAAAACAATTATTCCACTCGCGCTTGTTGGATAGGAGATGATTATAGCCAATGAGGCGCGTAGCGCCTCGTTGGCTATCTATCATCTCCTATCCAACGTGCGCTCGTGGAATAATTGTTAAATAGTAGTAACTGCAAGATATACTCTGCATGTTGCAGAGGATCACCGATTATATTGTATTGTATAGTTTGGTCCTCTTGGAAAGCTTGGCAGCTCGTTTTAAAACCTCAAATCTTACAAACCTGCAATAGTATATTAAAGTTGAAAGAATATTGTTATAATAATTGCGGTGATGCTGTTTGTCTTGTATGTTTCATTATTCAACGACGCCATTTGTCTAAATGTGTACACGTTTGCTTTGTTCGTGTTCAACATATCAGACGTAATCACAATTGGTATATTCAGAATCTTTCTAAGGACTATGCTTTCACATGAACACATCGCCCTTTCATGTAATTAGTTCCTTACTATATACAACTGAAAATTTCCTCTGTATTCACTTGTGAATAGGTAGGATTGTGGTTCTCCGGACAACAAGAGCTTGAAAACCCTCAAGACCCGGATCTGCCTCCTACGTTTGACAGACTAGGCAAGCTAAAGAATGTAAGTCAAACAAATGTGTTCATAGTATTGTAGGTAGCATCTTTTTGTGCGCATGATAGTGCGGACAAATGGCCAACTCTAGTGTGCGCTGACTAATGCAACTAAGTGACTTATAATTGAAGGCTGTTTGTTTGTGATCACCTCCTCCTCTTTGGTGTTATTCACTAACGAGAGGAAGATGATTTTAGGAGGAAATAGTTGGATAAGAGAGATCGTGATATATGATTTAAAAGACTTCTTCTTTTTCTCCTTGAGCTTTACATTGAATTGTTACTTGAATGTAATGCGTAAGTAGACAGCTGATTAAAATCTCAGTGATTTGCTCTATTGCAGGCGTTTTATCAGATATTTGCAGATTATAACGATGGCGTCCCATCGGTGGATTACCTTGATATGGTAAGGGAATGCTGGCCGGGTACTTTCGGGTTATATTATGCTAAGCTTTGTCTTTCATAGGTCGTTACAAACTTTAAGATAGCACCTTATATTTTGATCCTATAGCATAATTTTTAGTGTTACGTAGATCTGGTCGATTGCGATATTCCTTTGAAGTATTTAATAAAAATTTGGAAAGGCGGTGGTTTGAACATAAAGTAAAAAAAAGTTTTTTATAGATTAACATGTTTGTGACTGCTTAGTGAGGAATTGGCCTCCTTTGCTTGCCATGTAAGCCCCTTTTCTTCTACTTAAGAAATATGAATTTCTGGTTTTCTTTTCCAGATATTTATATTGTATCTGTCGAATAAACAATTTCAATGAGTAAAGGATATGTCTTATCGTGAAAGTCACTAAACTTAGAAAGTGAACATGACTTTGCACCTATCTGACCATGTGACTGTTTCCCCGGCTTTGTGAAACAGCTGTTGTACTTTGCTGCCCACCCAGACCCCTTGGAGGGTTTTCTTCGCGGACTGAGTCTTGCTGCGAACCAACCAATGCCGTCCAGCAAGTCTTTAGTTCATCTCCCTCAACCAATGACGGAAGAATATGGTGGTGACGTTAGTGTCCCACAAATTCAGGTATGTAAAACATATTTTACCATGAATTATCTATAAACGAGATCATTGTCATGCGCGAACGGGATTTAATTCATACGCAAGGCATCTCCTTTGTTCTTCTCCGTTAAACATGAAATAAGAACAAAAATTAATACGACAAAATGTTAACTACATTCATGCATTAAAAGCAGTTATCACAGAAAAAAAAAATATAAAGGAAAACAAATTAAACGTTATAACAAAGTAACTGAATCGCAGTATGTGAAGTGCACTTATGGACGGCGGACAATCCGCTTATTACGGTTGATTTTTGTGGTCATTCTGTTCGATTTGCAGAGAAGCTTTCTATTTACGTAATGCGACCACTTGACCGCAGTCGTCTTTATCTCTTACGAGCGGAACCTGATAATTGTTTCAACAGATGTCGTGGAGCCACCAGAAGTGTTTCCCTAAACGCGTGAACTTTCGCTTGTGTCCCGTTCCCGTAAAAATTTGGACAGCATCACTTGGAATAACAAATGAGCCAAGTTTCTTTCTTGAATTGTCCCAAACGCGCCGTATTAAATAATTAATGAGATACACAATAATAACCTTAGATCTAAAGATTTTTTTCCTTGAACTATCTGCTAAAAGTTAGTACTCTAAGTTTCGATAAGCGCTAGCGAAAAGGTCCAGTCGCCATGAACAAATTACCCGAAATGTGGACCCCATATAGTCTGACCTCTGGAGAGCGACTACCTCCCGTAAGCGCACCACCCAGACTTGACATTTCGGGTAGATGCTTATGGGAGATTAAACTGTAGTTAAAAATCTTTTCTCGTCCACATGCTGAGTACTAGGGCAACGAACCGCACATTTATTAATGGATTGGTTTTTATCCCAGGAACCCGCATCACCACCTCCTGAAATGAACTCACTTGTGACACTGGACACGCTGATGAAGGTAACAAGCTTTGCTTTTCTCAATCGTGAATCAGAGTCTGGTTTGTTTCAATCTTTATTTTGAATCATTTTGCTTAATTTTGTCTCCATTGGCAGGTTTTTCATCATGGAGAAGGGCAACGGGAAGACACTTACCGCCTCAATGTTACTGCTGACCCAGATGACACATTTGCAAAGGTAAGACATTTAAAACCGTGGGAGTTGTCATGTTTCCGTAAGTTTCCTTTGAAAATAGATTTACCCTTTAATTGCTGATTAAAAAGTGAATACATGAATGATACCTATTCTAGAACCATTTCAAGGTGTCTGTTTTCAAAATTAGTTCTCTAGCACGCCGCTTAGATCTTATCCCTTTATGATTTTAAAACGGTATAGACGGTAGCTAATTTTTCCAGAAAGCCTTTAAATTTTTTGTTTGCTCTGAATTCTTCTGAAGATCTTCTTGTAGTGTAACTATTGTTATTATCCATAACAGGAACGCTTGGCGGGTGTATTTGTGGAGCTTGGTGCCGAGGAAACAGAAGCCGTACCATTCCACCTCTTATACCAGCATCCCATTGTACAGGACTGCATGCATATGTGTCAGCGGTTTAAAACATTGGTAAATTATACTTTGTCTTGATTTTCTTTAAGAAAGCGATTTTTAAAATATCAAATCTTAGATGTCTGAGATGAAGTTACATTAACTAAAGATTTTTTAGCTTTCAAATCATCCATACAGCAAGAACAGTGAGAAGTTTTTTAACGAACCTATAAGTTAGAGTTAAATTCTGGTGGCTGAAGTAAACTGAATTTTTCAAAAGGTTTTATATTTAAGTAATTTCTTATTTATCTTTTTTTTCCCACAGGATCTTCGAAACTCTTTCAAGAGTTCTTCAGTTGATTCATTTGAGTAGTTGTTGGCAGCTGTATGACTTTCCAGGTCTTTGTGCTCGTTCGCATTCGACACATTTTACATGCATATTTGTATACCTTTGTGATTTTAAGATGTACGGGAAGCTTGCACACGTTAACTTAACTTATGACGATGTATTTCTTGGACGTGCAATAAATCGTTTTCAATGTTATGCTGTTCTGTTTGCACTAAATGTAAAAGCATTGCAGAGGCTACAGTTATGTGCTATTCAAGTTGTGGTTAACAATGAGGACACGTATCTGGTGATGAGATATTGACCGTCCGTCTTCGTTTACTTCGTCCCGTAGTGTATGCATGTCAGTTACACACTGAAATATGAGTTGATGTCACATTTCTTAACCTTCGGTCGATGTCTGCAGATTTATTGCGCGCTTGGGAATACCAGAACTTGCCACCGGTTCACGCAAGCAATTACAGAAAACAGAATCTCAGAGAATTCTCCGGGCCAGCTTATCAGTCAACTCCAGAACAAACGTAACAGTCATAAGGAAGCGAAATATTTACAAAAATCGATCTGACTAATCGATTGTATTGAACGCGGCGTTGCTGTTTATATCCCATTGATTGGATTTTCTGAGGCGCGCTGTCACTGGTACATTTCGATCCTCATTATTTTGCTAGGTAATAGAATTAGCGAAGCCTAAAAGCGTAGCTACGGTTAGTTTATTTTCTAGCCCTTCACTTAATTAAAAATCCTCGGCACTGGCTGTCGAAGAGCTTATTCAAGAACAATTGAGGACCAGTCAGGTTTTGAGAGGGGGGGGGGGGGGGAAGGGGAATTGACGGTGTCTTGATGCGAGGGACGATGTTCTCACAACTTGCAAAGCGATCAACATCATTCTAGTCAGTGGTATTTTCAACCAGCTGAAGACCTTTCGCTGACCTTATTGATATTTTGAACAAATGTTCGAGGCCAGGGAACGTTCCCTTCTTCAGATGTAGCGTATGATGTTAGCATCAGTTGAAATGATATTCTGTTGAGCGTCGGGGAAAATGAGCCAAAATTGAAAGAAAGGACGGTAAACGACTTCAAAGTAGTTACCACCGGTCGATTGAAATGGTATTTAGGTGAGAAGAGTGAGTAAATGAAACATTACACCGGAATCATATGAGGTTCTCTCATATCATCTTTGATGTCACCAGGTATGACTGCTGGCTCAACCGATTTTTCTCTCAAGTGTCAACCTCCTCTATCATTTGGCCCTCTAACAAGACTTCGATAACTTATGCAAGCGGGCAGACCTTTGGCAACTGAGCTTAGGAAAAACTAACAAATCTCTTCCTTTTTCTCACGATTATTTGATGAATGACTTGGAACCAACAGTGTGACCTCATTTGTGGTAAGGCCAATGGAACACTGGGCCTTCATAGAAGAGTCCTGGGTATGTTACTTTTGTCTGCCCGCAGTTAGAATATGCCAGTTCTGCATGGAACCCTTATACTAAACGTAATATTAATAAGACTAAAGTGGTTCAACATAGTGCAGCTAGATTCTCCTTAAATGACTATTCTAGATTAAGTCCTGGTTCTCCCATGATTGATCAATTTGGGTGGGACACCCTAGAAAAACGTAGATTACTGTCTCAATTAACCATGCTCTACAAGATCCAGCAAGGTCTAATGGGAATTTCACTTCCTCCTGAGGTTTTCCCTCTGGACTGGGCATCTCACCTTCCAAATTGTACTCCTCAACGCCATATTCAGTGCAACAGTAATGTCTACAAATTTTCTTTTTATCCAAGGTCTATTGTTGTCTGGAACCAACTATGCCTAAATACTTTACCATTGCAGAGCATCTCTGCTTTTAGATCAGAAATTTTTCCGATTAAATATATGGCAAAATTTTACTTGTAGTATGCACTTTTTATTTCTTTATGTATTTATTGATCTATTTTTTTCATTTTTCATTTACTTATTTGTTCACTTTTTATTACTCAATTTACCATTTAAGGTTTTGCTAATAAGATGGTTAATTTAATTATGTAGTTTATAAACTAGTTCCTAGTGTAAATTGAAAATTAAAGAAATGATTTAGTCCTTTTTCAAATTAAGCTAGAGTGTTCTTAAATTCAAATAGGATTTAGATTAAACTCATACCTCTTCATATTGTTCTTACTGTTTTAGGAGCTCCTCTCTTAAAGATTAAAAAAGAAAGTCACTTTCAACTCAAGGTTAAACTTGTTATTTTTTAACTTGTCTTTTGACCGTTTGTGTTTCATGATTGTTGTCTGGCCGGAAATACAAGGCGTCTTTTTAGGTTTTCCTGTAACTTAATTCGGTAACCTCTGCTCTAACTGTATATAATGTCTGTGTCTTTAAACCAACAGTCCATAATCTTGGCAACTCTAGCCACTGAAATGCGAGATTTTGTCTAGCGTCTGTTTCTTTTGCCGGAAAAGTTTGATTTAAACAAATACAAGCTAGATCTAAAATTAACTATATCAAACTTGATGATGAAGAGAAGATTAGGATTCAAAAACGAAATATATTAATAATAATAATAATTAAATAATTTATATTGCACAAATTAACATTTGGGGGTTACTATTGACAAACACTTAAGCTTTGATGTACACGTTGAGAAACTGTGCAAGAAGTTGTCCCAGAGAATAGCGGTTCTTAAAAAGATATGGAGATTCATCCCTATCGAACAGCGCACACTTTACTACAATGCTATGATCAAACAAGTAATGTTGTATGGGTCAACTATCTGGTCAAACTGCTCAGCTGATAACTTAACGAGAATCCTCCAGCTGCAAAAACGTGCTGCCCGAGTAATTTTGGGAGATGACACAAGATCAAATAGCGTAAATCTTTTTAATAAATTAGGGTGGCTCCCATTTTATGATAAAGCTAAAATCAATAAGTGCTCACTAGTCCTTAAGCACCTTCAAAGAAACTGCCCCAGCTACATGTATGACCTTCTTAAATGCAATGCAGATTTATACACACGCAGTGGGCGGTACAGTGCCTTAAACCTCATCTGCCCCAGATATAATCGTGTATCTAAGAGAGGGAGAACTTTTAGCGTGTCCGCAACCAGGCTCTGGAACTCTCTGCCTATTAACCTTTAGAAAGTAACATGCGTAACCTCATCTAGAAAGGCTATTTATAGACTTTTTTAATCAGATACAATGACGTTGATCATTTTATCGTAACTGAAACTTAATTTTATTCATAGTTTTATGCTAATCCATCATTTCATAACCTTCCTCTTGCTCGACCTATCCCAACTGTATTCTTATTGTAATCATAGTTTGTAGATATTCATTGTAAGAATATTTTTATAAATGTAATATAGTTTTTACTATTGTTAGCCCTATTCATACATACACTTATACTTCCTTTCTTTACGACATGAATTTTGTTTCTTAACTTTGTTTTACAAATTTAGTTTGAGGGCCACTAGTTACTCAGTTGAAGCACTGTCCCGTGTTACCCTCGTTAAATAAGGTTGACTGATTGATTGATTGATTTGGATATGATTAAATGCACATCACAACACTTTTCGGGGGACTTTGGCCGGACTGCATCAGCAGTTTACAATCAGTCGAAGGAAACTTATTTGAAGATGCCCCCTCCCCTCAATTCCTAGTAAACAGGCCAGACCACATCACAGTAATCTCATGAGTGGGTTCTTTAATGTCCCCTGCCTAACCAAATTAACTTATTAATAGATGCAGGAGATTGGACCTATGCTTTATTTGTCCTTATCCAAGAAGACTAGAATGTCTATCCATTTCTTGATAATATAGAAAGGTAGCGCATTCTCCTCAGTTATTTTAAGACCTTGAGTGTTGGTCCAGCTGGTGCTCAAACCCTCGACCTCCCACACAACAATCTGGCACTCTAACCAATTGAGCTAACTGGGAGGCAGTTAGCTAACCGAGGGGCAGTTATATTTGCAGGAACCTTGGAAAAATACCTGGATTTCATTTGTACATGTAAACTACATAGATTAATTCCAAACTTCAATCAAGTTTTCTCTTTAGTTTTAAAGTTGAATTGATGTTGTTATTGGCCTTAAAGATGTTGAAAAGTTTTAAATGGTATCTCTTGTCAGAAAATAAGTGAATTTCCTGGAAGGTGGAGTTTTGGTTACATTTTACATGAAACATGACTGCAATAACCTTTATTGATCTGAAAAAAGTATTAATTTGACCATCTACTAAGACTTTCAACGGTTCACTGTAACAAAATTTAAACACCAAAGTTTTTGAAAAGGCTTGGGTATTAGTTGAAATTGGCCAATTCATGCAAAAACTTAGGTTATACATTGAGGGCACAGTTTTTCCTTCCATTTTTTCACTTATGCTGTAACAAGCTGGCAAATCTTTGTAATATATTTCAAGCTAACCATTTTCTTTATGGGTCAAATTACAAAAAAGGTACTCTTCATCTAGATGCCATAGATGTAGTAGGCGTAGTAGGTGTAATTTGGTGTAGTAGGTGTAGTTTGGCGTAGTAGGTGTAATTTGGTGTAGTAGGTGTAATTTGGTGTAGTAGGTGTAGTTTGGTGTAGTAGGTGTAGTTTGGTGTAGTATGTGTAGTTTGGTGTAGTAGGTGTAGTTTGGTGTAGTAGGTGTAGTTTGGAGGTAGTAGTGTTGTAGTACAACAAACTACACCAAACTACACCCCCTACACCAAACTACATCTACTACACCAAACTACACTAAAGTACACCTGCAACACCAAACTACACCAAACTACACCAAACTACACCTACTACCCCAAACTACACCTACTATACTAAACTACACCAAACTACACCCAACCACCTTCTACACTAAACTACGCCAAACGACAGCAAAGTACACCTACTTGACCAAAGCACACCTAGTACGCCTAAGTACATCTACTACACCAAACTACACCTACTACACTATATTACACCTACTACACTAAACTACACCTACTACACCAAACTACACCCACTACAGTAAACTACACTTAGTACACCGAACTACACCTACACTAAATTACACCTACTATATACCAAGCTACACCTACTACACTAAACTACACTTAGTACATTCACCTACTACACTAAACTACACCTACTACACCATATTACGTTAAACTACACCTACTACAATTTCTTCTCGATTGTATTATTGGACATGCGTTTTTTTTACTCAGATAGTGTAAAACCTTGTTCTATATTCGTGACGGTAATCATAGATCTATTCATGGATCTATTACTTTAATTTTGTCTTCCACTTCGCTGTCCCTGTTTCTTCGATGAATTGATTTACAACATTCACTCAGGATTTTGCAAACAACGCCGTTCCGTTCCGCTAGGTGGATGGGATCTTTATGTTGCACTAAGTGTGATCTGAATGTCGTGTTAGGTTTAAAGACGAAGAAAAGTGAAAGGCAGGTGAAAAGTGGCATGTGGAAGCCACATAGTGTGCATCTATGCAACAATGGTGGTGACTCTACAAGTCTCTATCTCTTCATTTCTCTGTTTGGGAATCCTGAGCCGTCACGATAGCTGCTGATTGAACTCAGTTGAGGGTAGCAGTCGTCAATTGACTTGGATGTGGACTACGTTTGCTTTAATTTACCTGTACGTGCTTGGGTTCATCTTCAAGCAATAAAATGTGTGCAAGGGTGTATTTGTACTTGTAATGTGTTTTACGGTTACTTACAAGGAGACAAGTAAGTTATATTTAGTGTACTATGTAGCTGTTTAGTACTTTAGAGTCTGGGGCAAGATGATATTGCACCATTATGATGACGAAACGATAAACAAGGTTTCGTTACATTCCGGTGTAGTCTTATATAATAAGGTACAAACCTCAGTGTGCCAAGCCCCTGAAAAGTATCCTTTGGTCTGGACTCTGCTGTCAAGTTACATAACATAAATCTATTGGATATAAAACTAGAGAAAGACGATTAAAGAGAATGTCAGTGACAAATACAGGCTTGAGGGGCTTATGAGCCTTACAAAGCTGTTGATCTAACTTCTGTATTTAATGTACTACATTTGACGAAGCATGACCCTGTTTGAGTCGACGTTAGTATAAGTCCTAAATCTTCGGTTATCTTCCACATTAATATTGTCTTGGCGTATACGCGCATGCTCACGTGTCTGCTAAGTAGTACTAGACGTGTGTCGGCACGTGTAATTCGCACGCAATAAAACTATTTTTGACGGATTGTGATCCTGTTTGAGTCGACGTTAGTGTAAGTCCTAAATCTTTAGTTATCGTCCACAGTAACTGTCTTGGCGGACACGTGCATGCTCACGTATCCGCTGTTTCGGCACGTGTAATTTTTACGTAGTAGAAGACCTTGAATGTGGAATCCTTCACGAAGTTTCGTGAGCTGAGCTATATGCGAAGCCTAACATGTAAATTAGAATTAACTTCATGATTAGAAGGAACTGTCCCGCTTGATGAGGTCTTTATTCCTTCTCCATATAAATCTTGTCTTCGGGACTGGTGGCTCTTCAGTGAACAGTAAGCACTAACCTCGTGAATTTTATCTTCATTGAAGTAATGTTTTAGACTAACTACACATGATATCGACGAAAGTAAACGTTGCAAGTAACATATTCGGAAACAACAAATCAGTTTGTTGTGTTATTACGTTTTACTCATGAAAGAAAAATTGTAGTTATTTAGGCGATGGCTGACTTTTAAGACCTACACAGTAAATGAGTATTTAGTGACTGCAATGGCCTTATCTTTTGGGTTTTCGCAATACCACAGGTGAGTTAATTTAGTAACAGCCGCATTCTTCAACAATCATCATGTTAAATGTTTGCACAACGAATTCCCCTTTGTAATAGTAAAAGAAACGCATTGGCCGCAGCTTGATTGGTATACAGCAAGTCGTGGTGTCATCAGTTGAGCTACCTTTCTTTTTCTCGTTCATGAAAGCCTTCAGTAAAGAATGAAGGACAAACCTGTTTGGTTGCCTGGGGTTGCATTTTCCCTTGCACTGGTAGGCATTGAAACGCTCAGGTATGATGTACTTGGAAGGCAGTCCAAGATCTGAAGAGTTTACCATCATATCCAATCTTTGGCAGGCTGTACCTTCATGTTCAGCGTTCTGTTGGAGACGTTTGCGTTTCATTTCCTGAGGTGAGGATCCTTCAGTCTGGACCGCTTCAATGTGTTCATGAGTAGCTATGTAAGATAAAGACTGATATATTATGTTTTGAAATTCTAATGGTTTGAGTCAGCCCCTAATGAGCTTCAACGATTAAGTTGTAATCTTTAAAATTTAACTTCTCTGCATAAGTAGAACCTTGCCGTAAGATACTCAGTGCAGGATTTAAAGTACGCTTTTTCTCTTCAAAGGTGCACCCGTTTATGACCTATGAAATAAACATTCCTCTCTTTCCGCCTCAGTTAAGTTATTCGCATTCCAGCCAAAACTTCAGGTTTAAATAAAATGAGCCATTAAGCTTACATTCTCCGTGAAAACTTGGTGATGAATTCTTTGAACGCTCTTCGTTCCCCTCTGGAGGTCTGCGGGAGATCTTGAGCTGAAAAAAGGAGGCGTTCTTTTGATCGCCAGGCATTAATTGGTCTTCATTAGCTGTGGAAGACAGAGTATTTCCTAAATAGTTCTCAATCGGAATTCCCATTCCAGCCTCCAAGTTAATCAGTATGAGGAGCTGGAAGAGCATATGATAAGGCGACATCTTCCTACTGTTCATGATGGCAAGGAAAGAAAGTTTTAAAGAAGTCTGAGTTGATCCCCTGAAAAACCGGCTCTAAATAACAGTGTCGTGTAGAGGAAGCGGGTTTTAAAAAGGTCACGATAGTCGTATTCTAAACCAATGAAATCAACCATTTTAACCTTCAAGATCTGACAGCTACTCCCCCAAATAAGGCCTTCATCTCTTTGTTGGTTACGCCTGAGAGTTTAACGCTTCACCAAGGCGGAAATAGAGAGAATTTAAGTGCCTTTGACACGAATTTTTTTTGCGTATTTATCTATCTTATCATATGTACAAACCAATTCCTGTAGAACAAAACTTCCAGAAAAATTAAACATCGGGTTTTTTCGGGCCCCATAGTGCACTTATTTTGTCTTAAAAGTGTCTCGTAAGCCGTTTTGCGGGTGATGAATTAGAAAGCTGTGAAAACTTTCAGGCTCTCACATCTCTTGAAGTTTGGTATTATTCAGCGTTGAAATACTCTTGAAATAATGACCGATAGCGATGTATACCTACCTCAGTCAGCAAGTTCTACCGAGAGTCGTGATACATCGTACTCAAGTAGTAACGAAGAAATGGAAGTTGCCAGTATGGTCAGTCATACGGAGGAAAACCTTGTGCAGCAAACGAAGATTTCCACGAAGACTGACAAAGAAAGTTTCTCGCCTGCGGTGTTCAGTTCAAGAGTAAAACAAAAAAACTACCGTTACTCGCTCGCGCTTTCAGAACACGCATTTCTCAAACTTATTTATTATGCATGAGGCCATTAACCACTTGTGTGTCCCATGTGAGTCACATATGCCCCTCGAACAGAAAGACACCTGTTTCGACATCTACGTGTGAAGATATTCAAACACGTGTGTTTTACTATCAATAAGTAAAGGAATGCAGCACTTAGACGAATGTTTATTCTCTTCCAGGATTACAGCACCTGGTGAACATCATAATCTTTGAACACACTCACCAGCTGGAGTAAGAGGAAATTTTTTCTCGCGCGCAGCTTGCAAATTCCGGAAAACATAAACAGCCCATTTTATCTTTGTACTGTCTAATTTTAGGCTACGAACGCTTCCTCTTGGGAAAATTTTGGCGGTGAAAACCCGCAGGACTTATTCATTTCATTTCTCAAAATTGCACTGAACTGAGGAGGTCAATGAAAAGTGCAACGACCACTTATCAAAAAACCGAAGTTGTAAAAACAACAAGATACTTCTCATCACGTTGACTAGCAAATATGTACACGTGTTGATGAAACTGAAGAAAGTCAAAACTAAATACATCCAGGTTTTTTTTTTTGCTTTTGGGTTTATTGTTGATAAATAAGACCCTTGTGAGGAGCCCCTCACTCGGAACAATAAGAACACTGAGCTTCGGCCTCGTGCTTTCATCAATTTCCTCTTCTTTAGGAACCTTGATGAAACACTCACCCTCGTTTATGAAATAGTATATGGAACAGAACATATTCCTGTTTGGGACCAGGTTAGATTTATTGATCATGACTCTCACTGGTACAAACATAGTATTAAAGAAGCCACCCACATATAACTTTATCCTAATAACATCAGTGGAGATAGTGGAATCGAAATTCCTGGAGCATGCCTACTATCAAGAAACGTGACCGATACTCACCGGGGGAAGTTTAGGAATTCCCAAACAGTTGAAACAGATCCTTTTCGATCTGCTCTTTTGAAAAAAAAAAAAATCAATTAACAACTGTTATCAAGTACTGACGTTATTTTTCTACGATGTTTTGGACAACTCACTGACTGAAAGCTGGTTTTATGTTTTGCGCCATTAAAGGCAAAGCATGTAAACTAGCGGTATTCCTTTTTTGTCGAATTTCTTCAGACCTGACGTGGATATTTACCACCGTTTTTATTTTAGAAAAACAAGATAAGAAAATTTTCGACCAGACAAGAGGAACAACCTCTGAGAAACCTTATATCTAAACTAAAGGTCACGGAATACAATCAAGACACAAGTCTAGTCAGCGGCCGAAATTAAACACGGATCGAGTAGAGAACTATTTTTATCGACTAATTTTCCAATATAACCTAGCTGTGCAAGTGGCATATTTATTTTTAATTTTTTGTAATATAAGATATATAGCTTTTCATCTGAATGAATAAAGACGAATATTATATTGTGTTATGATGGGTGAGACTGTTTTTTGGGGCTCCAATTTTCCTTTCCTTAATTGAAAGCCTGCTCCTGGGGTTACAACAATTTCAGCGCAGAAGACACAAAAGAAATCAAAACGAAATACCGCTCTGGATGTTAAAACTTTGCGAGGGAAAGTTATCCTGTATCTCTGTTTTGATGATTCCTAGACCATGAACTACACAACCCCTGACGTTTAAGTTTGTAACTGCACTATTCTTTTACTTTCTTAGGACTGTATGCTGTCAGTGATAGTGATAGTAATGGTGATAGTTTTGGCCAAAAGCGTCTGACCTTTTCAAAGATTTCGGTTGCGGCGCCATACTACCGCTAGGAAATAAGTTTGAGGAAAGGGTTGACGACAGAATTTCTCTCATTCTTGTTTTCATCACATAATTTGTCAAATATATTCAAATTAGCATAGAGTATCTGACGAAAAGTGTTCAAACGATAAGTTGTCAGTTTCATTTTCACTCGTAATGATTGAAGTGTGGACACCTTGTATTCTGCAGCATACACCTTTATTGATATCTAACGGGCTATACCAGCAACTTGAACTACTGCTACATCTAGTTACAATCTCGGCTTTTATAGGTACGGTTGAGAATCTAGAACTTTCCGTAACATTACAAATGGAAAGGGAAATGTAACAGTGTGCGAAACACTTACGAAAAACCCCCCAAAAACGAGAATCGTAAAAATGGGCGAGACACCAATGTAATAAATCCATCTAATAATCCGAAAAAGGGAATCCTAAAGTGAGCGAGATTATGTAGCAATTTAATGAAAAAAGATGTTTAAGACACTTACGTAACAATCGAAGTAAGAAGAAACCTTAACATTGCGAGATAGCAACGGAACGATCCCAAGAAGTTGAATCCTAAAGGATGCAAGATGCTAACGAAACAAGGCAACGAAAATGTATCTTAAAAAAAAAAAAAAAAAAAAACATTTAATGAAAGGTTATTCGAAAAATACATAAGATACTAACATAACAATCCAACGACAGAGAATCCTAAAGTGCGCGAGATACTGACGCAACAATCCGATGAAAGAGAATCGTAAATGACGTAAGATGCTGACGCAACGATCCAATGGAAGCGAATCCTAAGAGTTTGCGAAATCCTAGCGTAACAATCGTATGATATTGAATCCTAAAGATGCCCGAGATGCGACCGTATCAATCGAGATACTAGCGCACACACGAAAAAGAGCATACACTAAATTTAATAATTACAAGAGCTGAAGATGATCTCATAACTCGGACACTAATGAAAGATCCAATGCTTTCTGACCATTCAGCAATCCATAGCAAGTTACGGTTACGTAAACCACTATTTGAACGAGTTAAAATTCAGTATCGAAAACTGCGTTCCATAAACATGGAACAGATGTCGGTGTAACAGATGAGTCAGAAATCATGGATAAGGGTAATTCGGATAAGTCAGAGATAATGGCTATGAAAAACATACATAATAGTGCTCACAATGGTGCTAGTGTTCCGGATACGACAGAAATCGTATACAATGGTGCAAACTCTGAAATCGTGCATAGCGCTGATCGGGATATGTCCATTTCAGTTGTCATAGATAACAGTGTTCCGGAAAAGTCACAGAAGTCAGTTATCATGAATAATGGTGCCCCAGATAAGTCAGATATCATAGATGGTGCGCACAACTCTTCCTTGGATACAAATGTATATAGTGGTACTTGCCAAAAGTTCGGTGATATAGACGAGGGCCCTCAGCAACCTACCTTGAAGTGCAACGACCCAAAAAAATTCGGCAGTGAATCTTTTTCTAGAGATTTCAATCCAGCCTGGTAAAAACGTTGTGCGTGGCCGAGCTACAACTGTGAAACAAATACAGCGTGCTGCTACCCATGCCAGAAATATTTAAATGCCCACGATTTGACGTTTGACAATTGGAAGAAGATAGAGCGTCTCACTAAACACCACAAGAGTGAGAACCATCAAATGGCCATGGCGAAATGGATTGATAGCAGAGCAAATAAAAAGAAAAATACTTCAATACTGAGCAAACTCCAGGAATCACACAAACAATATGTGAAGGAAAATCGCGACTACTTGAAAGTTATCATTGAATGTCTCATGTTCACGGCCAACTCGAAAGCCAGCTTCAGAAGCATGCACAGTGGACATCTCCCGTGATACAAAATGAAATGCTACAAATTATCGCCGATCTTATTCGCGAGGATATCACAAACGATGTGCGAACCAGCGGATGGTATGGTATCATCTTGGACGAGACATCAGACATTAGCAGAACAGAACAAGTTTCACTTTGCGTTAGTTTCGCGCTGAATGGAACGAAGAAAGAAGCATTCGTAGGTTTCTACTCCACAAAATCAACCGAAGGCGAAGTACTGTATGAACTGGTGAAATCTGCTATCATTGAACTCAATCTTGATCTCAAGAACATTGTTGGTAAAGCATTCGATGGGGCGGCTAATATGAACGGTGTACAGAAGGGACTCTCAACAAGAATGGAAGAGTGCTCCCCGCTCGGTATCTGCGTCCACTGTTACGGACATGTGCTCAACCTCGCTCTTTAGGATACTATGACACAGATTGAACCCTTGCGAAACGCTCTGGGAACTATCCAGGCTCTTTACAACTTTTTAGAAGCGAGTCCCAAACGACACGCCTAGTTTAGTGACACAGAAGTACAAGGTGAGGATCTAAAACTGACGCTGAAGTCATTAGGTACTACGTGATGGTCAAGCCGGTAAGAAGCCGTAAAAGCCGTACACGGGCAAATGGAACGGATTGTAAAAGCCCTGCTCACACTGTCTTCAAACAAAGATCCAAAAACCTACTCTGAGAGCAGAGCCTTATTGAACGCCATTTGCGACTTGGAGTTTCTCTTTGGACTGTGTGTACTGAAAGTAATCCTGAGAAACACTAATAGTCTGTGCCGATATCTTCAGGGGAAGACGGTTGACGTCATCTTCGCTCGTAGAAATGCCGACTTGACCATTCAGACCCTACGTCAGTGTCGGAGAGAAGAAAGTTACAAAAGCGTATGGCAGTTAGCATCAGCAATGGGTCTGAAAATGAAGAATTGGCTGACCAATTCTCAGTTTGAATTACGAGAAACCAGGGCACCCAGACAAACGCCGTCCCGCCGCCTCTAAGCCCTCAGTTGTAGATGAACATGCGCAAAGACAAACGCAGACACCGGAATCGCACCATCGTAGAAACACTTACTATACGTCCATCGACAAGGTGCTGTCTGAGCTTGAGCTCAGGTTTAGCGGAAATGACCAGAAAATACTTTGTGATTTGGGAAATATCTGTCAGAATGAAACACCAGATAAAGAAAGCTTCTCCCGAGTTGCTAAATTTTACAAAATCCACAGGGAGATTCTGGAAGCCGAGCAGAAAATGTACGCGAGCTTTCGTCGTGTACGTGGATTAGGCCACATAACTGTTTCAGAAATGATGCAGACAATGCACGAGAATGACCTATTTGATATGTTCCCAGTTTTCTAGTGAGGTACACATCCTTGCAGTGATACCTGCTACATCATGTTCTGCAGAACGATCATTCAGTGGGTTGTGCAGATTGAAAAGTTACCTCCGCAGCACCGTGGGGCAACAACGTGTTAGTAACATCGCACTTATTAACACTGAAAGGGAATATGCCAACTCTGTAGTCGAGAAAGACATGGATCGTATCATTGATATATTTGGCCGTCGAAATGGCAGAGACAGCTATTTCTTTTACCGTGTTTTATATGTACGCCTATGTTAGTGTATCATATGACGACTGTTTCGTAAAAATTTGGGCAACTTGCGAGAATTATTTGGGCAAATGGTTCACCGCCCCCCCTGGCAAAAAATTGCCTGTACGCCTATGAATGGCGCTATATAAACTTTGTTGTTGTTAGTATTATTATAGACGGAACAATTCGATAAAAGCGAAACTTAAAAGTGCACGAAGTACGTACATGACTGACATAACAATTAATTGAAAGAAAATGTTGAAAGCGTGTGAGATACTAACCTAACAATCGGGCGAGATCAAATCCTACAGAAAAATACTTACCTAGCAATCCATTGAAAGAGAATCGTAAAAGCCTGCAAAATGCTAACGCAACAACTTAGGGAAAGAGAATCCTAAACGTGGGCGAAAGACAAACGAAACATTCCAATGACCGATAATTCCTGAAAGTGCGCAAAATACTAACCTAACATTCCAATAAAACAGAATCTTAAACTTGCTTGATATTATGTACCTAATAGAGAGATTTAACACCGCGTTTACGTGAAACGCCAACTTACCCTTTCAAGTTTGACGTAAAGTGGCGTGAACCTCACTGCTTTAGCTTCCCGTGAGCTCACGTCATGGTGGATTTGAACACGCCCTTGTATAACTTACAAGGAATAGTTTCGGTGCCCTTTTTTCCGGCAATTAACTTCTACTTTGCAAGAGAAAAAGTGCAGAAAATATTACGTACACGAAAAACGCGAAGCAAGCTACTTTCACGTAAAAACGGCAAAGCGCAACCAGCAAACGTGAAAAAAGTAACGGGAAAAACAAGGTCACGTGGTCACTCTTGCCGTTTACGTTTCACGTAAACGTGCTGCTAAATCTCTTTATTGACTGAGTTTGACCGTTGTATCGAGGTCCGTGCGTCATGAGAGCACAAAATTTTTTTCCCGTCCGGCCCGACCAAACTTGATCAGTAAGCATTTTATTATCTAACCACCAACTGTTGAAAATATCGAAAATTCTTTCTCAGCCTAGATCTAGGACGCGACAGACGGGCGCACGCTTAACATCCGCAAAAACGATTCTGCAATATAAACGTTTTCTTTTTTTCATTCGTGTAAGAAAATGAAACTCACAATTTATGAAAAAAAGGGGCCTTTTTTCTCTCCTTTCCTCCTTTAAGTTTTTGGAATAAAGCCGTGTGAATGCTGGGCCGGACGGCTTTTTCCGGACCGACTCACGTCAACCCATCCGGCCTTACACACGTCAGCTTTCACTACGGTTTTGTTTTTACGGCTTGGGCGCGCGGGGTCGTACGGGTCATATGATAAACTAACCTAATAATCAGATGAAAGTATATCGTTACAGTGCACAAGGTACTAACAATTGAATGAAACTGAATGAAATAGAATCTTAAAGTGCACGAGGTAACAACTAACGTAACAATCCAATGAAAGAGAATCCTAAAATTGCGCGAGATAGTAACGTAGTAATGAATTTAAAAGGAATCCTAAAAGGTGTGCGGATACAAACGTAACAATTCAATGATAAAACACAGAACTCGCGGATTCTTCTTCGTTTTGTTGTTTATTCTCCGCACACACTGAGAGGACTTATAACTCACTAGAAAATAACTCTAGAAAACTCTCTCTGAAAACTCGCTATATGTTGCGTCCGGTTGCCTGATTTTGCTCGCTCGTTTTCACTACCTTATTTGGTAGTACTCGCAGATGTAAAAAGCTAGGAGGGATGGGGTCGGTCAAAACTCTTGTACAATGTAAGAGAAGCACAAAAGCGCGCGAGATTCTAACGTAATAATCTAATTAAAGATAATCCTAAAAGTGTGCGAGATAGTAATGTAACAATTCCATGAAAGAGAATCCTAAAAGTGCGCGAGATACTAATGCAACATTTCATTTTGTACCCCCACAAATATCAGTTGTCAGTTAAAATTAAAGCCATTTATCAGTTCTCAGTTAGATTTTAAGCTATTTATCATTTGTCAGTTAAATGTCAGTTAATAATTAACTTGGCGACTCTCCAGCCCTATTTTTGGCTAAAACTCGAAAGTTAACTGAGTCGAAAATTGATACAATAAGAGCTCCTTTTTTTCAATTCTGGAATGGAATAATTCCAAGATCTTCCAAGTGACTTTCAGCCTCTGTTTGAAGGATCTCTTCTGCACACAAAATTATGTTTGCCCGTGTGCAACATTGAAACTTTCCTTTTCAGCCACTTAACCCGTCAAAATAATCGAAAGAAGATCATCAGAAAGCAGAACAATTGTGAAGAGTCCTCTGGCACAATATATCGGTTTATTATGCGTCGATTGCGATTGGCTCCGATGAAATGATCGGAAAGGAATGTTCTTTTGTCCACTTTTTAAGAGGGTGTTTAGAGATATCTACTGTTAGCATGACTTAAAAATCCCAGCGAAAATGGGCGCGAATTAGTTGCCCTGATCTAGAAGCCGGTTAGAAAAGTCGTATGAGTCCATGTCACACTTGTCTGCATATGTTCGTATCTCAGCAACTACCACTTCAACGATACAGTCGTCAACAAATGTGGCATCTGTCACATTCCCAGCTTCCGAGTAGCTTGGACGGTACATTTGTCTCTGCTGAACCCTACTGATTGATCTCCAGAGATAAAATCGTTCCCTGGTCCAAAGTTCACTTTAGTGGAATCTTGTTGCGTCGGTTGGACGGCCGGTGGTGAGGCCCCTGCGTTATCCTTGGTAGTTTCCTCTCGAACTGTCCTTCGCCTCAACGGACGATACTTCTCCAAACATTCTTTCATGGCACTTTCAGTCTCGGGTTGATTTCTTCTGAAGGTAGAGGTCGCATAAGTTGACATTTGTAAACTCCGTGCTGGTCTGAGGGACAGCATAGTAGGATTTTTCATGAATAATATACGGCTGCCCCTTTGTTACTGTCTTCATGGACACCTTATAAGTAAACATATAATTTTGATATTACTTTTAACTCTTGGAAACATATCTTCTTTATAAACGCCAACAGTCAAAGGCCCTGAAATTAAACTATCAACCGTCAAATTTAACCCCTCCTTAAGACCCTTCGGGTAACTCTCTTCAAATACGATTTGGAGCAGGCAGACAAGGACGGATTCTAGAACTGGCCTGGAGCTGAGCAGTTACTCCCGGAAAATTTCCACTTTGTTTTTGCTGTTTTATCTACATTTTTTCCCGTTATCATCATCATGTTTATCTTTTTTAAGTGTTAAAAAGGTTTCTATCAACGTCTTCCTTTTTTCCCACTGAAAATAATAGATTAATAGAAACAAGAGATAGGATAAACGAACTGTCTGTCGAAATGAAGAAGAAGAAGAAGAATGAGACTGGAAAACTAAACAAAGAAAAACATAAAAGAACCGAAAGAATGCTGTTCTAAGGGTGTCTCCACGTATGGTACCTCAGGCCTGGTTCTCAGGCCCTGTTGTATCTCGTGCAGGTAAAATATGCATTTCAGCCTTATTTTCACGCTCATTCATCAGAAACAATTCCTTATCGTAATGAGTTTCAAATTCTCATAGCAGCGTTTTTTTTGTTGCAATTTCGTACCCCAATTTGGCTCCTCAATATTTTTTAGTAAGTAGTACCGCACAGCTTGTGATTTTAATTAAACCACCCATTTCTAGCCCTTTCAAACACATAGATTCAACATAAATATTTCAGCAAGCTTTCTGAGCCCGCTGGCATCGTATTTGACTGCTTATTTTTAAGCACACAAATTTTCGTGTCAAAAAGTATATGCAAATTTATTGCACATGAACCTTATTAATTATATACGACCCTTTTGTTCCATCTTGTAATATTTGAGATACGTTACAAGCTGTTTTAAACGTTTGTCTCTGTGACTGAGAGAGCTAATCTATAAAAACTCAGTGGCAAGTAAAATGGTTTGGTTTTTGTCTTGCGTTTGAAATGCTAGATAATTACAAATTCATTTAAGAAAAGGCTTAGTTTAGATCTTCTGAGTGCGACGGAGCACGTTGATTGAAAAGTCTTACAACAACAGTAGAATAAACTATAAAGGATTGTTGATAACGTTCTAAACTTGCAAGTCCAGCCTCTTGCTTTCCAGCCTCAAGTTTGCCTGATTGGACAACACCGGTATTAAGATGTTGGACTTTCTGCAGAATCTCACATATTACGCTTGAAGTGGAGCAAATTGAGATGCACTGCTGAATCTTGTTTAAATCAACAGTCCTGTAACCTCCCAAAAAAAACAGCTGAAAATGGTAAATGAAGCAAATTAATTCAGAAGCAAATTAATGCAGGCTTAGCGCTTTTGAACAGGCTTGTTCAGAGCATACATAGTGCAGATTTTCAAGTCATGTAATGTTCTCTGTCTATAAAAATTTTTGTAACTGCAACTGATACAAAGACCCCTACGGTGTCGAGGTCTTCGATTTGGTAGGTATTGAGGAATGATGGTTTCTGCATCTAAAACATTTTAACGATATCTTCATATTACATGTTACAGGCACTTAACCTAAAAGGTGGCAGGAGGGCGTAAATACGACCGGTCAGAGGTACGGACCATCGTCATTACTTACTTATTCATATATCTACTTTCTGTTAAACAACACGAACACTGAAAGTCATGAAAGTGGTGCAAGGAGGGGGGGAGTGGGGGGAAAACAGATCTTGCCTTGTCATATTTGTACCTCCAATACATGACGTTCATTGTTAATAATTCGAAGGGAGAAAAAGGCAATTGTTGTCAACCAAAGCAAAGAAACGCCAGATATCATACGTTAGCAAACAAAGAAAGGAACTCAAAAGCATTTGTATCAGTATCCATTATCATTTTAGTGACTGTCCTGCCAGACGTGTAGCAAAACACGAACACATTTTAAGAGAGTGAATTTTATTGCAATATTCTCTCGGGGCTTTTTACATCGTTATAGTGTAGAAAATGTAGTAAAAATTTGTGAGAATGCCCGGTTAGAATTCCAGTTCCCAAAAAAATTATTGCATTTCATTCTATAGAATTTATTGAGTTCTATTTTCTGTCTTGATGAGTTAATGACGTTCCTTGATGAAAATGAAGATAACACTGTCGTCATGGTAACGCGACAGATGAATATGGGATTACGGCATTTATCAGGTGGATTTCATTTTACTAACGCTACGAGTCAAATTCAACTGGAATTTCCATAAAAACGTGCTTTTATATGCTGACGTTGAACTTTCATTTCCACAAACTTAGCTCAAGTGTACTCGAAATTGATCACTGCCCTTATTGCTTTTGAAGTGTTTTGTAAAAACAATTCTCTTCGATTTTAATCCTCCGGCTCTCCTTTACATTATCTCTCATCCATTGAATTTGCTAATATGTAAGGGGTGTTATCCATGCTCGACCATGAAGAACTTTATTTCCGAAAGTACCACATTTATGGCCAGGCGAGAAAAATTAATACACTGTAGTGGCTGAGGAGGCTCTTATCTCTAATTGAAGATAAACGTCCGCGAGTCATAACCCAGTCAATCATGGAGTTAAAACGGAAATGCCGATACTCCGATTAAAGGTGCTTTTAATACAAGTTTAGAAATGTATTCCTTACCTTTATACATTTTGTCCTCCGTACCATTGAATTGTCCGAATTTATAATGAAAGATGCAAGATGACAAAAAAAGTCAAATGCGTTCAGTCCATCAATCTCCTCTCAACGAGATTTTTGAAATACGGAACGGTCAACAACAGATTGGAGGATATGATACTTGAGGTCCATGTAAAGTGCTCAATAGAAGCCAAATTTCGCTAATTTCTTTGACAATACAATTACAAACTGATTTTATCAAGGATATCAGTAAATGTTTCCAAAAAAATCTTCAGCACAAGGAAGATAGAGACCCAAAGTCTGGCGACTCCATCCTAAGAACCCTTAAGGAAGCAATAACGTTTCCGAGGACCTCTATTTTGTCGCCAGATTCTTCTTAGGCCCTTTCAGCTACCATGGGAAAGGTTGGCTTCTATCGTTCCACAAAAAGGTCAATTCTATTGATAAACGATGATTATCTTCAAGTGCCACACTAACTGTTTTCAATATGAAAGCAGAGCGAAGATCTCTGAATTTAGACGTTTTCTCATAGTTGTTGGAATGTGGATGGTGGAATACTCGACAGGAAATCTTTGTTACTTCTTTCTTGAGAAAGGGATAAAACGATGACGAAAAAAGATTTTAAAAGGTTTTAGTTTGCTCATATCCTATAGCTTTTTTTATAGATGGGTATATTTCGTCGAAAAAAAGCATTTCAATGCAACGCTGACTACGTGCATTTGCGAGAGGATTGTAAAGTTTATTTTCAAGATTTGGCTCGTTCAACCGCATTCTTCCGGTACGTTCTCTTCCGGTTCTGCATATGACACGAAATTTTTTCTATTATTTCTTGTTGCTGGATATCTATAGAAAACGTTTCGAAGCCTTAAAAGTGCTGGAAACATCTAAAAAGCATTTTTTTGCTTTCAAAATACGCCTTCAAATTTCAAATTTTGCCTTCAAATTTGTCCCGGTCATCGCGCGGCCAAAATCGCACGTGACGTCACATTGTGTACCCAGATTCTTCGAAGTCAATGGAACTTTCAGAAGAGTCGGACTCAAAGGAATCATTAGAATCACTGGGCATCTGTGCCTTTCAATGCACTATCTAGTTACTACAAAGTACTGCAGAATCTTCTTAGCGACAACAGACCTTCGTGATAAAGGTGCACAATGTGACGTCACGAATAACTTCGACGGCGATAAACTAGGTCCCAGTCTCCTGGACAACTTGAAGGCAAATTTTTCGTATTTTGAAAGCAAAAAAAATGCTTTTTACATTTTCCCAGCACTTTTAAAGCTTCGAAACGTTTCCTATAGATATCGAACTACAAGAAACAAGAGAAAAAAATTGCATGTCATTTGCACCTTTAACGTACATTTGCGAGAGGATTGTAACGTTTATTTTCAAGATTTGGCTCATTCAACCGTATCTTCCGGTTCTTTAAATGAGTTTACTTTTGAAAGGTTTACTTTGTCATGAGGCTCACAACAGAAAAAGTTCTTTGCTAGAGTACTTTTTCTACCAAATAACTGAAGACACAGTTTAATTTGTCCTTTTATTCGTAGCGAGCCCGGTTTTTTTCGAAAACTGAAGTTTCCGAAATGTGTTCATACCTCTGGTGTTTTCCCTTCGTAGACAAATTCAAATAAATTACCTCTGTCAAGCTAAGAGCCTATGCCAATTATGTTTAAGTAATCAGGGACAGAACTCTTTCTTTGCAAAAGTAATCAACACAACACTTTTGTTCGATGAAACACTTGTTATTGTTACACTGAAAACGCAAAATAGCTTTTTAGACCTTTTTACAACATTTTTGAAAAACCAGTTTTATTGGAAAATCGTTATCGTGACAATTGATAAAAAAGACAGCTGGTGGTCTCGGAAAATGAATCATGCTCATCCATTGGCTGCTTCTTCTATTATCCTACATCTAGGTACAGTTACCGGGTTCATTAGTTCTCTATATTGTTCCCTCCTGATTATAACTTGGGGCTGATATGTTCGTTACCATAAATTCAGGCATGAATCATTTGTAATCCATCGACAGAGTCCAGAGTCGCTCCTTTTTTTCTCTCAAGAAGATTGGACGCAAGTTTTAAAAACACTTCTCTGATAAAGTGAAAAGGAATAATTTGAAATATAGATTTTAAAACCCTCAATATAAATTAACGTTAATCGAAACACTTTTGTGGTCAATGGACTGTGACAGCAACTAACTTTTAAAGCTCGGTCGAGGCGAGAATTGAGTTAGCTCAATTGCAAACTTACCAAAATAGTTTGGCATGACTCATTATGGTAACTTACGGCCGCTTTAGGGAAGCCTGATCTCTAAGATAGCATCAACTCTCGACTGTTCAAACTGGCATAGCTGTGGATTTTTTACTTAAATTCTAATTCGATTTTCACTTTATATGCAACGGAACAATTTAAATTTGAACAGCCATCTAGATCCGGCCTTAAATTGTTTTATGTGCCAGCTGAATTCTGTCAAAATTCTAGTCATTTTGAACATCTTCTCTTGTCAGTTTATGAAGATACTCAGTGCAAATTGTTAAAAGGTGTCGGAAGTAAGACGATGAAATTTGAGACTATTTCAATCGTTCAATCGACAGAATTGAGATGAGCACATTATTGCTGTAACATAAAATTTGAAAGTAATTTCGAGGATGAAACGCCTATCCATCACAATGGTAAAGACAGCTAATTTATTCAAGATAAACAGTCCTGTTTGACTGAAAGGTAAAAAATATTGACTCAATAATTCTGCAAAATCACTGGATGGATCGTTGTCACTTGATAAAAGCTCACGAGTTAGAAGTCTATAAAGGCTTATTGTAGACCAGGCATAGTTTCTATCGTCGCCGGAGCACAAGTAGGTTATTTATGATTCTACGTTTATATGTCAGCTGTTTTAAGCCGTATATCGGTTTCTGTTTGTGACACCGTAGGTAACTGTAGCCGATACAATACTATGTTACCGGTGCCTGTCGCTTTTATGGGTACTGTAAGATGTCAATTTTTTGTACTTAAGACTAAAATTTTAACCAGTATGATAAAGAATGTTGTCCATAGTGCTACCATTCACCGATATGATGACGCGATATATTTCAAGGGCTCCGAATTAACAAGAAAACAGACAAAAGACAGAACACTACGTTCGATCTTCCAGAGGTGCGTAAATTAAAAATATTGGCGGAAACATAACATACATCCATTCGCTCAGTTATATTGTCATAAAATGTAATTATATACGATAAAATGGGTTACTCATCTTCTGCATCTGTATTGATAAGGGAGGAGATTAAGTAGCAATTCTGAAAAAGGATCATAGATGAAGAACTTGTTTTTAGATATTTCTCATGAAGAACTTAAAGTTCTTCAACTTTTGGGGCCGTTTCAACAAAAATGAGAACTTTTCTAACAGAGAGAAGGATGTAGACTGTCCCATATAACACAAAAGTCGTTGAGGTGAGATTGTATTTTTTGGTGTGATCTTTATAATTACAAATTTTGACCAAATTTCTATTTTGACTACATTACCACCAACAGGCGATTGCTAATTCATTAGCGTTCATACAATTGAGGGTTGTGCCAGACGCTGTAATTTCATGAATTTTCCCTCAGTTTTACCTAAGCATTCGGATTCTTGAACGATTGAGAAAGAAAACCCCCGAATGCAGGGAACAATAACAATAGTTCATGTTTTTTTTTTTAAATTTCCGATCCATGATAATAATCATCGTTGATAATTTGAAACGGAGAAAATGAAATTGCAGTAAGCCAAAAGCAAACAAACGCCAAATGTTACTGTTTGATAAAAATTGCTGAAGAAAGCTATCGACCATAAACAATACGTGTTATTGTAGCGACCCTGCACCGCGAGATGTTTGGAAAAACAAATAACAATTTACTGTCGCTCACTCATCATTTTTTTCTAGGAAATGCTTTTTCTCGTCATGCATAGACCTCCAGAAGGTGCGAGCAATATCTTCTGTGGAATTACGATGGGAAAATATAGCTCATGATAACTTTCGATTAAGATCTTCTTTCCATCAAATCTATGTTGTTAATACTGGGAAAGGGAATCTCAAATGGAGAGTTAATAAAAGCAGATCAGTACCTGATCATGGGATTAGTCACCAAAAAACATTTTCGCGCGACAAATCGGTCGCGAAGTAAAACAGACATGTCGCCATTTAGTGAAAGCAGCAAAGTTGAGATAGGAATCAATCCATGGAACAAAGGACAACTGAATAATTGAAAGCTTTCTAAAGATAGTAAGGTATGTTACTGTTTGTTTTTGAAACATCTTTAACTAAACGTTTTAGTCAGTAGACTTTGAGAAAATGAAATAATGAAATCCACCATTCCAATGGTAAGTTGAAAGCCCTTTTGTCGGCTTTAAACCGGGTGAATGTTGCATTTCTATTAACTGAATTTGATCTAGAGCCAGTGTTTTAATAGATGTCATAGAAAATGGTGACTAAGGTGTCAAATTGGCAAAGCGATAATAGTCAGTGGAACCCTCTACGTGACTAACACCTTTAAAATTCTGTCCCTGAAGTGTTTCAGTATACTTGTTGAATTGTTTGTGATGCTTATTTGTCAGGTGCTAACTTGCAAAGCCTTTCTAATCCCCTTCCTTGTTTCCCCTTTTCTTTCGTCCACGTTTTTCTCGCAGAGTCTTGCATTTCCTTTATCTTTTTAGGACTTTTTCTAGTCCTTTATCTCTATCCTTCCTTGTACCCACAACTAAAACTTGCTGTGGAGTCCTTTCTTCCTATTTCTTCCGTTGTGTCGCACTTTACCATGTATTCCCTTACGTCTTCCCTTTTTAACTTTATGGTTCCGCGAAGACTAAATGACGATCATAACCGGCATCTGCTTCACGGTTTTTCTCTTTCTCTCTTTTACACAAAGAGTTTTCTCTGAAGGATGTATGTATTCTGAATGAATTTTGCAGGTATTTTGAACAGGATGTAGCCAAGTTATCTCGTGCATTTCCTCGTGTGTGCAGACAGTACTTTCGTCTACTAATTAATTTTCAGTACATCGTTTTGCAAACATTTGTCCGTTTTCAGTTCTGGCGTCAGTACCATACTTCCTCGTGATTTTCACATTGTTACTCTAAGCATTACAGTCAACCGCAGGATGATTATTTTTCATGTACGTGCTATCTCCAGGGTGCTTTTCTAGTTCCTGAGTTTCTTCTTTTCTACTCCAGCATTGTTGGTTTATTAATTTGCGATAATAAGTTTTGGTGAATTCCTTTGGTTCGACGTTCTTAACGTGGCTTGCAAGTGTGTTTACCTCTTCGTGCTTAGTTTACGAGACAACCTCTAGAGATGTAAGGTTTCTTTTTTACTTCAGCTTTTTATCTCGTTTTTTGAGTCATGGAGGCTGCATCTTTTCGTCTTCATTACCAAGTTTGCACTCTACTAAAAACACCATTCCTGGTAGAGTGCCAGGTGTGCGTTTTCGTTTCTGGTACATCATTGTGTTGGTAAGAAATTTAGTCACCCAGCTTTCTATATTCAGTTTCCATACATCTCACAGATGCAGTCCCAGCTCTAAGACTCCTCGAAACTTTGCTTTTTGTCTATGACATTATCGTATGAAATCTATTTAGGCAACAATTAGCGCATCAAACATCACTGTAGTACACGTGAAGGTTTGACTTTAGGAGACGAAATCGCCCATATGACATTAAATCAGTGAGATAAACTTTTATTACACGAGAATTTAAACTTGAATGACATGTCTCTTCGCAATGATGGAAATGTTCTTCTCTTTGATCACCGCCGCCTATGATTTACGTTTTTCACTTTTGTGAAGCTCTCTTGACGAACTTTTGCGTGAGGGCACAAATTTCAAGAAACTTCATTCTAATCAGCATGTTCGTCAAAAATAAATTAATGGCGAAATAGTTTATAAAGGCAAGTAAAGAAGAATACATCCTCTGTAATAGTTTTCTAATTTTACTTTGCACTCGAATTCATTCCTTTTTTTATTCGTGAAAAACATAGAAGTAAATCTTGCAGCAAATACCAAAACCAAATCTTTACATAGCAGGCGTAAGAATAATAGAACACCTTTTTAGAGGAAATCTAAGACACCAACTTGGCTACTTCTCAGCAACCGATCCTATGATTGTCGATCGAAAGTTTTACGCACAATAGCTCATTAACAACATTTGTCATCTTCACGAGTTCTCCGCGGGCGTTTCGCAACTCAGGGCTTCAAACGTCTCACCACACTGATTTTCTTTAAGTGTCAAACCACTCTAGGGAATGTGAGGTAGTTGAAGAGTGGACGTTGGAATGCTCGTTTAGCTACGCTCTCAATAGCATAATAACTCAATTGGCAAAAAAGAGGTAAGAATTTCTGGGTAGATCGTTTGGTTTGTAACACTTACCTAGATTTGGTCGAAAGTTAACTGAAGAAACATGTGTGATAATTCTTGTGATGGCAAAATCTCGTTTTTCGCGTTGTTTAAGGGCAATAGTCCATTTCAAGTTCTTGTAGCCGTAAATACAAATGGGATTGGTTTTCTATTTCGCAGTCTTTTTTTCTGCAAGTTTTGTCTGGAAGGTCGAGAAAAAGTGTCACCTTTTTCTGATTTTACCATAAAATAGCTTGAAGCTTCCTGAGTAATGATGTTTATTGCCAAATGTAGCAGTGGAAGACTTTGAGGTACATGACCCTCCAGGTCTAAAATACACCGATGCCGGACTGCAAATCTCTTTCAGGACTACTCTTACTAAGAAGATCAGAGCGCAGAATCGTCTGTGATAAGTTGTAAGGAGAAAAGTATTCATTGCTATCTGAAATGCTTTTTCCTCCCTTTAAAATTTCCACTTTTGCGAAAATAAAGGCAAAGAATCGAATAGCGCATAGTAAATAATTTCATAATGCTACCACCTTTTTTTAAGGTAAGAGTGTATTATTCAACGGAATCAAAAACTACTAATGGGTAGTTTTTGCTTATTCATTAATTTTGTCGAAAATTGTTTGCATTAAAGATTTTGGTATTGTGAGAATTTAACGAAAAACAGAGCAGTTAGTAGTCCTTAACGATGGTAATGTTCGTCATTCAGAGACCACTTGTTATATTGTTTTGCCTCTACGCCAAAATCACAAGGGTTCCTTAATGACTGATCATTCAAGCTTCCCTTTTCTGCACGAATACAAACTTCGCAATGTTAATCTCACCTCTCTAGCTGATTGTCAGCTTTTAAACCTAAATATCTAGAACAAGTCAGGATGAGTTGAAGTTTTACATCGCCTGGGCTGGAAATGGAAACGCCACAAAGGGGTTATTAGATTGGCGTTTTTATGGTAACAGAAATTGGTTTTAATATGTCTCCCACAGTCCGTAAATTAAGCACCAAATGCATCTTTAGCAAAAAACAATGCATTCGATTTGAGTGAAAACCACGCTAACAGTGTAGATGTTTTCGAAATATCCCGACTCTTCGTCGGCGAGCGCTTAGATACTGAAACCGCTCCCTATCATGAGTGTCTAACAGTGTACGAGTCTTCAAAATATCCTGACTCTGCGTCAGAAAAGCGCTTAGATATTGAAACCGCTCCCTTTGATGAGTCCTTTGATGAGCGCTCGCTTTGATGATGTCTCAAAGGGAGCCCACTGAGCTGAAACAAGAGTAACTCATCACCACAGTATTAGCGGCACTTTCCGCTCTGCTCATTAAAATTAATATATTGCGACAGTTTTGCATCCATGAATTATGAATGTAAGGCCTAATTTTTTGCCTTTGTGCGTTAGGACCATTTTGAAGAAAACACATTTGCTTAAATAATTCAAAGTGGCTACAGAACCCGGTCAGTCTGACGGTCACTTGGCAATTTTTTTCCCTTCAAATCTGCGGAGACACAGGCACATACAAGATGTGTGGCAAAAGTCCTTTTAATTTCTTTTATTGAGTAATCTGCGGCAAGTCTATTGACTATGATCTGTTCATGTTTATCTCCGGCGCCGAAAAAAAAATGGAAGCTATCCATAGGAACATTTTAACCCCGTAGCATTCCTGCTGTTTCTGTCTCAAACAAGCTTCTCGTAGAAAATTCTTGAAATCTGCATCAGAACACCTGTCTGTGACGAGAAGATAATACTGTCTTCGTCGCTGAATTTATGGTACGTTCACATTCTTTTCCTACATCTTATGTTGGATTGCACGCGATTTTAAAATTATCTTAAGGGTTATACAATTCATTCAGGAAATTTCTCTCTTGGAGGGTCACTACTCTTTAGACAATTCCGATGAGTCACTTCATTCTAACATTTTACATTATGAACGGAAAGCGAACTTGTCCTATAAACCTCACTGAATTAATTATCACTTCACAGAAATGCTACGACTAGCCAACATTGAAAGTAAAACATTTCGATAATAGAATCACCATTATCACGTTCTATACAACATTTCTCACTATTGTATCCTTCAGTTTCTTTTACATACTCTTACGCCAAGAAATTGCGCAAAACTAATTTCTCTGCTATCTCTGATTGTTTACCTTCTGAAAACCAAGTATCCTGTTTCTTTTTATCTTATGTAAATGATCGTCTGTTTACTGTAAAATGATTAGTAGGACGATGTTTTCCTCACTCTCACGGATACCGGAGGTTGATAAAAATAACACCATGCACTTTGAATGGTTAATTTCAGAAAAACAGGAAACAAAAAAATAAACGAATTTCTTATTCAGCACTAAGACCTTTCGTCATAGAAATTTTCCCCTTGATTGTTTATTTCATTTTTTAGTCATGAACTGACCAATAATGTGATTAGTTATGAACATGTGAATAGAAACAAGGTCATACCCGAACTGATCAAGATGTGCTTGCAGAGACCAATCTATTCATTTGGTAAAAGTTAGTTCCTGAAATTGGGCTGAACGTTAATACGTCAAGAGCTTGCTTCTAAAGAGTGCAAAAACCTGTTTTCTATGCATTATTGGTGTATTTTTTCCACCGTAAATCGTAAACCCTACAACCGAAGGTTTTGCGTAGAGAATTAGTGGTAGACATGGGTCGGGAGGAATCTAGTTTCCTCAAGGCATTTTTGTACATGAAGAGACGGCATTTCTCTTCATTTCTCCAAGTGCACGTATTCTTCTACAACGACTACTTGAACGTAATTCATTCGGATTGGCTCGAATAAAGTTATGTGACGTCATGACACCTGAGTGGACAAATCTTTATACGTTAATTTATCGTACGTTTACATAAAGTAATTATACTGTTACACGAAGCAATCAGAATAGATCAGTAAAAGTGCTAATAAACATCATAAAACGCCGAAGTTTATATTGTAGATTTATGATCTGAGAGCTTGTTCGTAATGACTGCCATTCTAAAGATTTTGGGGGTTTTCTTACTTACGCTGCGCTGTTACACTGATCCTAAACAAAAATTTTCAACCTTCCGAGAATAGAACGAAATACTTCATTGTTATTTGCTGTGATCTACGACAGGGCTCGTGGCAGCAGACATGCAGCCTCACCCTGATGTCTCAGTGAGATTCGGTTGATTGAGGCTTGGCAAAAAAACGAGAACTATTCAGTTGTGGGTATCTTACCGCTGAGAGAGAAGCAACTGCAGAGAAGAAGCCTGAAAAAACATTCAGTCTTCACCTGTGAGGATTAATGCTTCATCTTATCAGGAGGGATCGATATTCAAGAAAATGTACCTTAAGACTTCTTTTTTCGCTCGTCGAAGCGAGTAAAAATTGCCTCGAGGAATAAAGAGACTAACTTTCTTTTTATTGTTCAAACACAGCACTTTTGAGTTTTCTCAGCTTTCGCTGTCATCCAACGACGAATGGCAGCGACGCAACCTTTTTTCCCCTGTTCATTACTGTGTTTGTTAAAAGTGTATATTATTTGCTCATTGTGTATATTACTATGTATATACAAATGTATATTATTGGCTCATTGGCCGACTGTTTTCTCAGTTTTTCTTTATTTCTATCTTTTTGGAGTAAAAATTACTCGATATCAATCTGCAGCTGATCAGTGTGGTGTGTGAAAATTTCTGCGCAACACTAAGGGTTTTACTAATCCATCACTTTTGAGAGGTCAGTTATGACGAAATCCGTTTTCGCATGTGTAGCTCTGTTCTGCTGGACTGTGGCAGCTGGTAAGATTTTGTCGTTCTTGACTTTCTCTAGCTCAAAGAGCTGAAAACTATGTAGAAACATTGATGTCACCCAATTGCCGTTATAAGAAACCGTTTCTGCGGAGAGATAATTTTAAAACAACAACAACAACAAAAGAAAAAAACCGTCGACGAAATAACTAAGTATAACGATTTTTTCATTAGCAAAGGAGACTATACCCATGCAAACTGATTTTTTTCGTGGTGTTTGGAGGAGCTTTAGACGTCAATTCTTTGCCCGTTTTTAACAGTTGATGACTTAGTGACTGAAGCACCTCCAGCTCACGCAAAGCTGCACTGTATACGTTTTGGGTCTGACGTTCTTTGTCAAGTGAAATGTAATAAAGGGTACGTTCCTGATCCTGAAAGGCCCCATGCCAGCTCTTATATGAGGCGCGAGGGCAAGTGGACAACCTATCCCCAAAGAATGCAGTTTCCTTGGGCTGACTGTGTGTTGGGTAAGTAGAAATTTACACAAATATTTCAATCGTAGTTTTGAATCGTTGATTTACCAAATGGATGGTGCTAGGGGTCAAAACAAAAAATGTAGGGATATGGACAGTTTACAAATATCCACGGAATGAATGCTTGATGCTAACTAGTTTGTTTCCTTATGGTTTCATCAGCGTGATCATATTAGATGGTCATAAATTATGTTTGTTTTGTGCGAAACTATCGTGAATTTCAATCAACGTTACTGAAGTAACACATTGCCACGAAGTCTCCTAGAGCTTAGTCGTAGAGCCGCGTCTAAAGTGCTGATGGGTAGGTTTAACTACTCCTGTTGGGAGCACTCGAGCTATGTTATCCAAGTATGAGTGTGTCATCCACTAAAAAACAGCATCTTTAACTTTTAAAAATAGCGTATTTTTCTATCGCTAAGCATTATTCCAGGACTCTCTTTACACTAGACTGAAAATTGAAAACTAGTGTAAGACACTTAGGCTAAAACTTTTAATAATTGAAGACAATGTTTTTCCTTGGTAGAAATTAACTGTCGATTGTTGCTTTTTTTTTTCCTCTGTAGCATCTCAATAGAAATCGACCAGCAATGGCTTTCCTGCAGAGGATTTCTCATTTCCTTTCTCTGAGTTGTTTGGAGCAATAGGATACCAAAGATAATCAATAAAACCAGAGCACTGGGAAACACGGAATAACCTGTGTAGCTTCATTTATAGATGATAGTATTAGAGTTTGAAAAAGAAAAGAAACCCGAGCAAAAAAGATCAAAAGAAAGAACGCCAGAAAATTGCTAATTTGCTCCTTCTCTCTTTGTTTCCTTATCTATTCTAATATTCGCACACACATTAATTTGTGCTTGAGGCTAAGCCACAAGACAAAATTATCGATTACATTTTATGGCATTTACACTCCCTGGAAACCTGTCAGTAAACCGTACAATATATCATGTAATAGCGAGTAACATCTATCGCCATTACTCCTGATTGAGCTATTTTTAAAACAAAGGTTTTTAAGGGAACCTAATTGGAAATGCCTTTTGAAGATGAAACAATAAGATTGATAAAATATAAAAACCAGCAGCAACGAAAACTTAAAAAAAATTATATTATCTTTAAAACTTGGGATATGCACCAGACAGATGGAAGTTGTAAAGATTATAACTATCTAAGCTGTTAGGTCCAGTCCAGCGTATCCCTACAATGAGGTTCATGAGTCGCGTCTTTAATTCGTAAATTTAAAAGTTTGCCAATGCTTCAAGCAATTTATATGCTTAAACCGCTGAGAAAAAACAAAGTCAGTCTTAAGTCGATAAAAAGAAAGTTTCTCTCTTATTCCTAATGTTCTCGCAACGGTCAGGAATTGCACAAAAGCTTCTTTTTGAATATGTTCAATTCCATGATCTGAAAGTTAATTCTCCCAACTAATACCATTCATTCTGTGTTGGTCAGTGTCACGACTTTGCTGATATATCAAGCCACTTTCTAATCAGTGGATGAGAATAGTTTTTCTCTCTTACTCCTGATGGCAAGTAGAACGTGTTTACCTATGTACGTAACTACGAGAGTTAAAGAGTTCTCTGTCACGAAAAAACATTTTTCTACCGCTTTGTCAAGTAACACTAAGGCAAGCTTTCCTCTCTTACTTGATAAGGATCCTTCAATATGTTAGTCACCGAATGACGCAGATAAAAGCTCACAGGAAAAACCTGATACAAAGCTTTGCTAAGACTGCTTTTGATTGATGACATTTTTCCTGAATATGACGAAAGTTGTTTTTGATTCGTTGGTTTCAAAAGCCCAAAAGCTCCAAGCACAGGAAACGCATGCTGCCATGGTAGGTTTATCCTTTTATCGTCGAACAGTTGGATAGTTGTTGATCACTACTTTCTAAAGAGAAACTGACAACTTAATTTTCCAGTACAAAATATTTTAACATTTTAAACTGATAACTGGACTGACAACACGTCCATTAACATTTTTAAAGCTGCTTGATCACAAAAGAGTCTCACAACTAAAAGAAAAAAAGCAAATTGTTTTAGTGAGAAAATACCCCATCTGACACGGCCATCACGTTTATAATCGCAGGTATTGTGTGGAAACAAATTGGCACAGACCTATATTTAAATATCAATTTCCTTGAACTCATTTGCCTTTCGCTTCGAACACCTGTCCGAAATTCCAGTTTAAGCGACTAAGCTGTGGAAATTTTTATTATGAAAGATGTGAAAACGTGGTACACGAGATCAAATCCTACCAAAGAAATTCTTCAGAGATTTCAAAACGTTTGAAGATAAATTGAGGGAAGGGTTTAAAATGGTAAGTTTGGAGTTGCTATAGCAGTGTTTAGCGGCTTTTTTGTGCACAGGAGGTAAGCAGCACCAAACACGCACAACGCATATTGCATGGATGTGTTTATAGGCGAAAATTGCCTGTTTTAGCAAAGACATCGATCCTTATAACTAAATTTGTGATTTCTTACATAATTCTTAGAGATGAAAATGTTCGACCTCAGCCACCTTTGCATTTTTTCAAAGTAGACTGTCTAAAAACAATGTAAAATACAGTTTATTGAAGGCTGAGCCTCCTGCTGAATTTCAGCAAAAATTTCGGTTGATCTCTATTTCAGTTTTTGTCTCTTAATGCTGAAGGCGTTAAGAAAATCACTAAGCCGTGTCTTTGCACGAAAGTGTCTCAGCGAAATTTTCAATTGTTAACAGTTTTGAGCAATTAAACGTGCGAGTGAGTAATCTGTGAAGTTTCGTATAAACAGCCTGGAAATTCAAACTGTGCGTTGCTGTCGGAGTGTGTAATTTTGTGAAATTAGGATGGCGGTTGGGAAGCTTCGCAGCTTTCTCTTTGTAAAATTCAGACTAATATGAAGGCACTTTGCTTTTTATTCCATATTTCGTAAATGTAAACTTAAATGGATACCCTGACAAAAAAATTTTGACGAAATTTGGATTTTTAGTATGAACTTAGTATGAACTTAGTCATTAGTATGAACTTTCAGTCGCATTTCTTAATCGGCGAGAGAAAATTTCCCGCAGTCAAAAAATCCTCCGGAGGTTTGTTTACAAAGCGAAGGTTATTCTTTGCGTTTGTTTCTTGAAAATAAATTTCACTTGGATGAATTTTTAATTTTTGAGACCTTGAACGCAAGAAACATTGTTCCCAGTAGATAGTTTTACGAGTGAGCGTAAGAAAAAAATCGAATTTACTTATTATCGATTGT